>NC_053498.1:40570102-40700102 GCF_905171775.1 Rana temporaria | reverse complement strand
CTGCTGGGAGAACCTTTTTATTTGGGTGGAGTCAGGTGATCAGGGTTCTGTGCCACCTGGACGGCTTTCTGGGTGGATGTGTGTCATATTGCCCTGGGCTGCTAGGCCAGAAACCTAAGGCCTGTCCCAGGGACATCTGGCTGCTAGGCTATCAGAGCCTATCCAAAAGTAGTGAAGGGTTGGGACTCCGGGCTTGTATTCCAGCCAGAGATAACTGTTCTGCTGGCCGGGGAACCCATCATGGTCAGAGGTAGAGGGGATGCTATCGCCACAAAGGGACCATCCACCTTGCTGCTGGAGACCACAATGAGTGAGCTGAGGCCAGGACCAGAGGAGACTTCTGGCCAACCGGGGGACAGTGAAGAAGTGGGAAAGCATTAGCAAGTGCCAAGTCAGGGACCCAGTGGGACAGCAGAAGTGACGCTTGTGGAATGCCAAGCCAGGGACCAGGGGTGGACTGACAACTCATGGGGCCCCCGGGCAATAGGAGATTATGGGGCCCCCAGGCAATAGATTATGGGGCCACACAGTATACACACACACACATACAGTATACATACACAGTATACACACACAATATACACACACAATATATACACATACACACACACACTGAAAGGGTACTGGAGAGGCGGGGCAGCTATAATCTTGGGATTTAAAAAAAAAACAGATTTTTACATATTGTCCTTGGTATTACTGAGACTGACAAACCTGATGGGGGGCACCCTAATGGCATGGGGCCCTCGGGCAGTGCCCGAATGGTCAGAGCGCACCTGCCAGGGACCCAACGTGTCAGCAGGGGTGAAGCTTGAGGAGTATCTGAGTGCCAAGCCAGGGACCCAGCAGTGAAGTGGGGAGGGGGGCTTGAGGAATATACTAAAAGCTACATTGAAAGAGCTCAGAGGATCCAGTAGCTAGTGGATCTGAAGTCTAGTGAGAGAGACTGGGAGCTTTTTGAGTGAAGACCCACAGTAAGTGTGGGGTACAAAGAACTGTTCGTGTTGCAGATGGTTGAATACCTTTACTGTTAGTAACAGCTCCAAGATTGTTGCCATAGGAGATGGCATTCCTACATATACAGAAGTGGTGTGCGGTTGGAGGCCTTCACCTGTATAGCTGTCTGCCAATAACATTGCATCTTCCTAAGGGTGTCCTGGCCCTAATCCTCTCTCCCACAGTTCTGTTAAGAGACCATAAACCTCTTTGCATTCAAAAAGTGTCTGGCACCCACATGTTCACCTTGCATTACACCTACCATGCCTTGTAACCCACTCTACACTGAAGGATGCCAGCTGTCCTTAACTCTGGAGGTCACCATTGGACTTCTGGGGCCCCAGGACTTTGCTACATAATATATAATAAATAAGTAGAAGCAGAGGGGTACATGTAGTGCTGGTCCTGGTCCTCCAGTATAAATTACTTTTTAGCAATCAGCACAGTAACAACATCACTAAATCCCCCCCCCCCCACCCCCACCCACAAAAAAAATGTGGATGAGAATAGTGGTCAGAGACAGCAGTGCCTCTTACATAGCAGGTTTATAGCTATGAGCCTATAGGCACAGGAGTGCCTATGCACATTGACTTACCAGGAAGTGTAAATAGTGAATGGTAGGGGGCGCTAATTAATGTGTCAATGATTAAATTATTGGTTGTACCTATTATATATTCTGATAATAAATACTGTGAAAAAATAACAATAATATAAATGTCCAGTGAGGCAACCAGTGCCAAATAGGTGTAAAAATAAAATAAAGTCCCAATTAAGTGTCACAATGGACCAAACAAAGATGAATTGCTTCGGATCCAATGATAAAAAATTACATCCGCCAATAGATAGATCTTTCTGTACTTGGTGATGTCTCCACACCCAAATAGTGCTGCTTTTACTCCCCCACCATACTACTTTTAAGTACGACACCCGGAGTGCTCAAATAGTGGTAGTGAACTTACCAGATTCTGTGGACCTCTTTAATGAAAAAGATGGTCAGGACCGCTTGTGCAGGATAATGCCTGCATGCATATCATAAGACAGGAGTAGATTGTAAAGTCCTCTTTCCTCCGGTATATTAAAGATGGAACATGAAACAGAAAAACCCTTCCATAGTGCAACCTGATTTATTTAAAAGATTGAATAAAAAAACATAGACCATGGGATGTTGTGCATAGATCACGTGACCAGGCTACGCCGCCAACGTACGTTTCGTTGGATAATGTCTGTAGGGGGCGTTGCCATACGTACAGGGATGGGCTTTTTTTAATGTAAGCGCCCACTTAGCCTATGTTTTTTTTATTCAATCTTTGAAATAAATCAGGTTTAATCACAGTATTTATTATCAGAATATATAATGGGTACAACCAATAATTTAATCATTATTGACACATTAATTAGCGCCCCCTGCCATTCACTATTTACACAGATAGGAGTTATTCACTCCATCATATCAGGGGAGCAGCTTAAAATACAGTTTTTATATATTATTATTTTCACTTTTCACGTGTGTTTGACTATTAATCACAATATCATTGTTGGTGCGGAATCTACACAGCCCACAAATATCAGGAAGTGTACTGCTTTTTTTAAGGAGTAATTTGAGACGAAAGGTAAATCTTTCTGGGCAACACAATTAGTATTACTGGATATTCTCTGTAACAGAGCAAATCTTCACTTTTTGTGTTTAGGTCCACTCAGTGGACAAATTCCACACAAATTGGTTTCCTTTTTAACACTGTTGTTATAGATGACATCTTTAATTTCTTTTTAGGGAGGAAATAATGAGGGAAAAAAGTGAGCTTATGGAGTTGAAACCTGGCAAGGCAACTGACTTACACTCAGACGTCCCAGAAGTGGAACTCACTAAAGAGAAGCCCCGGCCTCAATGGATGAGGCGTTGGAAGCAGTTCTGGAGTGCCCCTGTCACTGCATTCTTTGGCAACGTAGTCATGTACTTTGCCTTTCTCTTCCTTTTCTCCTATGTGTTGCTCATGGACTTCAAAGAACCACCACCCATTGGTCCATCCACTGCAGAGATCATATTGTATTTCTGGGTTTTCACCATGGTGTGTGAAGAAATAAGACAAAGCTTCTTTGTGGGGTCAATGCCAGTGACACAGAAGGTTAAGCAGTACTTGCAGGATTCTTGGAATCATGTGGACATCACAGCCCTGTTACTTTTCATCATTGGCGTAATCTGCAGGTAAATCAGCATGGAAACATGGCATTGTAAAACTTTTTTTATGGTAAAGTGGATATTTCAAATTGCTCTGTCATTCAAAATCTATGCACTATAATTTTCCTAATGCAACCTATAGATTACAGGATAAATATCTGTTGCCTCAAATGATTTGGTGGGGAACTGCATGCTTGCTCTTCCCATACCTCAGAGGTCACCCTTACATTATTGCAAAACAGCAACAGATTCAACCCATCATTGTGCCTTAAGCCATTTAATATAGTTTACTAAAACAGCAAAGTACTTCAGAACTCCATAACGCATCAATAGCAGTGACAACTAAAAAGTATGTAGGTTAGTGATGAGCCGGGCGTGCCCAAGTTTGGTTCATGGTACGTTGGCGAACTTTACTGAAGTTCAGATGCTGCATCTGAACCCCCCATTAAGATCAACGGGTGCTGAATCCTGGAAATCTGTAATGGAAATTGTCTAGGCTAATAGGCAAGGAATTTTCAAACAAAGGGCATGGGGAGTACCCTGAGGGATATGTACCAATGCAAAAATAAAAATACCGTTTGGGGGTAGCAGCAGTTTTAATAATGCAAAATTATTTTAAATAACTATGCTTGGGGGATGTCTTGAACCTGTCTGTGAATAGTGCATTTGTATGATTTATACAAGCTATTACAGCAAAATGACATTTACAAAGGGGAAAAAAATGCAGTTTGAATTCCCAGTAAATATCCGTTTCTGGCTGCCTAGTGCTGTTTGTAAGCAATAAGCCATAGAATTCCTTCAACTATACCAGCAGACTCCTATCCTAGAATTCTAGTATAGAAAACAAAAAACAAGGAAAAAAACACAGCATTTGGACTTCCACCAAAAAATACAGTATACATTTTAAAAGGTAACCCCAGGCACCCCCCCCCCCAAGAAAATAAAGAATGGGGTCCCACCCAAAATCCATATAAGACTCCTATCTGAGCATTCAGTCTGTCAGGCCAGAAAACCAGGCCTGGGGGGAGACCAGCGTGCACTTTCCCCAATTCATATCAGGCACATGGGGAGGGCACCTTTCCAGGAACCCCCTCCTACACCCCACTATGAGATCTCCAACACTGCATTGCTTTTGGATCCCCTAACACTGCAAGGCTTTAAGATCCTCCAATAGTTACACAGGTTGAAAAAAAGACACAAGTCTAACTAGTTCAACCAATTGAATGAATAAATAGAAAACCTTCATATACACAATCCTTTCTTTTCTTTTTTTCTTCTCGCAGAATAAAATAACAAAATAGTACATATGTACATAATACAAAATGACAATGTTTACAGATCCAGAATACATAAGCTACATATGCATAACAAGCATAAATTTGATCATGTATGAGAAATTGGTGATAGATTTCTGGGCATTAAATCACAGTAATATAAGCATGTGAAAATAGAAGCAAGGGTTGGTAAGGAAAAAGTGTAAAGCTGAGTATTTTCTTTTAGATGATTGAGGGGGTTAACGAAAATAACATAAAATGGTGTGTAAATAATAAGGGGAGTGTGAATGGCCTAAGCATAATGATCAGAAGGACTATTTGACATTGTAATAAGAGTTCAACGATCTAACACATTAGGTCTATAGTTGGATAAAATATGCAAGACAATTACATTTGTTTGGTCTATAACATCAAAGTGTTAAGAGATTATTAGAATATTCAGGCAGAGGTGATCAAATACCACCAAAAGAAAGCTCTATTTGTGGGAAAAAAAAGGACGCCAATTTTGTTTGCGAGTCACATTGCACGACTGCGCAATTGTCAGTTAAAGCGACGCAGTGCCGAATCACAAAAACTGGCCAGGTCCTTTACCTGCATAATGGTCCGGGTCTTAAGTGGTTAAAGTATATAACCATTAAGATGACTTTGACTGTCAGTGTATAAAGATTTCCAGTGAGTGGGGATTAAAGGGGTTGTAAAGGTAAACATTTTTTTCCCTAAATAGCTTCCTTTACCTTAGTGCAGTCGTCCTTCACTTACCTCATCCTTCGATTTTGCTTTTAAATGTTTTTATTTCTTCTGAGAAATCATTACTTCCTGTTCTTGTGTCTGTAACTACACACAGTAATGCAACACTTTCTCCCTGGTTTTGAGAGAGCCTCTTGAGGGGGGAGGGGGCGAGGACGCTATCTACTTTGCAGATAGAGACAGGCGCTGTGTGTAAGTGGGCATCCTGACACTCCTGCTCGCCCCCTCAAGAGGCTTTCTTCACACCAGGCGGAAAGTGTCACATTACTGTGTGTAGTTACAGACAGAAGAACGGGAAGTGAGGATTTCTCAGAAGAAATAAGGACATTTAAAAACAAAATCAAAGGATGAGGTAAGTGGAGGACTGCACTAAGGTAAAGAAAGCTATTTAGGGAAAAAAATTATTTACCTTTACAACCCCTTTAAGGCTTTTGCTGAATTTAGCAGGTGTCTCGTCAGTGAGTTTTTGTATGGGTAGGGGTTTATATGTACCATATTTATCGGGGTATTGCGCGCTCCGGCGTTTAGCGCGCACCCCTAATGTGGACCCGCAATTCCTGTAAAAAAACATTTTGGTACTTACAGTTTTGGTGTCTTGCGCGGTGTCCATCGGCGGTCTTGTGGGGTCCGGCGTCCGTCTGCGGCTTCGGTGGTGTCCTCCCGGCTTCTCCCGGGCTGTCTCCCCGGCTTCTCCCGGGCTGTCTCCCCGTCGAATCGCCGCTTCCTGCGCTCAGTTTCAATGCCTGCGCCGACATATACCGAGTGCAGTACACTCGGCTATATTCGGCCAGGCTCGGCATCGCTCGTGCTTACGCTCTGTGACGTTTATGCATGAGCGCGAGCGAAGCCGAGCCTGGCCGAATGTACCCGAGTGTACTGCGTTCGGTATATGTCGGCGCAGGCATTCAAACTAGGCGCGGGAAGCGGTTATCAGCGTATATCGCGCACCCACGATTTTCCCTTTATTTTAAGGGGAACAAAGTGCGCGGTATACGCCGATAAATACGGTAGTAGGCAAGAAGCTGGATTCAGTTCCATTTTTGTTTCAGTGATATGGATAATCCATCTTTTTGACCTTTGGCGAAAATTCGGACAATGGAGTGCACGTCTACCACATATGTAAGGATATGCCTTTTTCTGAATGGCAGCGCCAACATATGTCAAAGGCTGAAGAAAACCAACTCATGATTTTAGGAGGAAGGCTTTTGTATGAGATTTGTATTTGTGTACTTGTGAGCAAAAACTCTGTTATTTGTTTGTTTAATTTTCTTTACCAAGCCTGTTTAATATTGGCATGATTCAGTACACTACTATCCTGTGTAAGCCATGAATATGATAATGTAGTTTTGCTAATGTTCGATTTTTTATTTTTTTTGTGACAAATTACTTCTAGAGAAGTAAGAGGTCTTCTAAAAGATTCCTTATGTTGCCTATTTTGAAGGAAGTCGTTTAATTGTATGTACAGACAGTAATTAAGATTGGTTCCCTTTTTAAGAGTTAAAGATTTTATTTTGCCTTTGTGGATGGAATGAAGGACAAGAAGAGGCATGTCTTGATCTATATGAGGGAATGCTTTGTTTTGTATGCCTGGAGGAAAATATGTTTTTTTTGCAATTCGTGAAAGAGTTCCAGGTGGAGTAGAGAGTTTGAGTTTAGATTAATTTGTGAAAAATGTTGTGTGGTGTTAGATGTTTATAGCAAAAAAAGAAATGGACAAAGGGTAAGAATACCCTGGGATTTTTAACCACTTAAGGACCGCCTAACACCGATATACATCGGCAGAATGGCACGGCTGGGCACAGGCACGTACACGTACGTCGCCTTTAAGAATGGCACATTTGAAGCTCCATGACCGCGGGACCCGCGGACCTGATCGCCGCCGGTGTCCCGCGATCGGTCACAGGAGCTGAAGAATGGGGAGAGGTGTGTGTAAACACACCTTCCCCGTTCATCACTGTGGTAATGTCAGTGATCGTCTGTTCCCTGATATAGGGAACGACTATCACTGACGTCACATGTCCAGCTCCGCCCCCCTACAGTTAGAAACACACATGAGAGCACCCTAAACCCCTTCAGCGCCCCCTAGTGGTTAACTCCTAAACTGCAATTGTCATTTTCACAGTAATCAGTGCAGTGTCCGCCATAATGTCGCAGTCACGAAAAAAATCGCTGATCACCGCCATTAGTAGTAAAAAAATAATTATTAATAAAAATGTCATAAAACTATCCCCTATTTTGTAAATGCTATAAATTTTGCGATTTATTTATTTTTATTTTTTATTTTTTTACACAAATAGGTATAGAATAAAAATAAGAATAAGGTATAGAATAAGTATCGGCCTAAACTGAAAAACAAATTATGTTTTTTTAATATCTTTTTTGGGGATATTTATTATAGCAAAAAGTAAAAAATATAGCATTTTTTTCAAAATTTAAAAAAATAAAAAGGGTGATCAAATACCACCAAAAGAAAGCTCTATTTGTGGGAAAAAAAGGATGACAATTTTGTTTGGGAGTCGCATCTCACGACCGCGCAATTGTCAGTTAAAGCTACGCAGTGCCGAATCGCAAAAACTGGCCGGGTCCTTTACCAGCATAATGGTCCGGGTCTTAAGTGGTTAAACAGTGTTCAATTGGTGAAATAAAAATACAAAAGTATTAAAAGTTTACATATTTATTTGAAAAGAGAAAAAACACACAAGCATTAATAAAAGAACCATCTATGTTGGGTACATGACATTTGGCCATACGTATAAACAGCTGCAATAAGATCACTCTACTAGTTTCGCTCGGATGAGCTTCTTCAGGAGTTTTTTGATGTTGGCGCAGGTCATACTAGAAAATTGCACAGAACAGACAAAATAACCACTTCAGCACCAGACCATTTTGCTGGTCAATGACCGGGCCACTTTTTGCTATTCGGCACAGCGTCACTTTAACTGACAATTGTGCGACGTGGCTCCCAAACAAAATTGACATCCTTTTTTTTTTTCCCCACAAATGGCTTTCTTTTTTGGTGGCATTTGATCACCTCCTGCAGTTTTTTATTTTTTGCGCTATAAACAAAAATAGTGACAATTTTGAAAAAAATGAATATTTTTTGCTATAATAAATATCCCTCAAAAATATATAAAAAAAAGTTTTCCTCAGTTTAGGCCAATACGTATTCTTCTACATATCTTTCGTAAAAAAATCGCAATAAGCCGACCTGCCGCCATAAAACTATGGTGGGCGGTCAGCAAGCAAATAATTGATGGACAGCAAGTTAGTTAGAAAAAACATAAGCATAATTCAAACAGTGATTACCAATATTTGTATTGGTAAAATAACCAAGGAATATACACAAATCAAAACATAATTTATTAAGTAATCATCACTGTTCATACTGAAGCAGAGTCTTACCATAGCAGCCAGTTTCAGCCCAAAACAAACAGGAGGTCATAAAGGGTTAATCACAGATGATCCTATAAATGGCACTAGATCCAGCCACCCAGATAATTCCACCCATTTAACTTTGAGCCATAGAAGGAAAAGCGCAGAGTAGAATAACCGTATACACCATTCTTTGAGACTATGCAATGTCACATCTGACCAACCCAGGGATGTTATTTATTGCCTTTATTATTTTGAAGACAAAAATGCTATTATGACCAAACTGCGGAGTACCCCTTACATTGGCTTTGATGGGGTCGTTAACATTTTCCCTGACCTCTCCCAGGAGACCCTTGACCAACGTAGAGCTCTAAAACCTCTTGTTGCCCAGCTGAGAGCAGATGGGGTCACCTACAGATGGGGCTTTCCCGCATGCCTGATCGCCACCAAAAATAGCCGCTCCTTCACACTTTCGGTTCCCTACCTTCTCGGTCCCCTTGGACCCCCAATGGCAAAAAACTCCATCTAAAAAGAGGTGCACTGCGACACCGTACTCCTCACAGAAAAACGGGTGAGATGTTCTCTGAGCATACCTATTTCCATCGCACTTACATCTGCCCCCAATTATTGTGGCTGTTGCATTACCACTACCTTCTTGTGACGCTTTTTTAGCTCGGGTCTCCCCGTAGTTATCTAATGCTTATTTGAGACCAATTCCGGTTCTGTTTTACCCTGTCTAATGTGTCTAAGACGAAATTGCACAGATAGAGACACTTTCCTTATCCAAGCAAAAGACATGGGAGAACGTTTCATACAAAAAGGATATGACAACTCCTTTATTAACCAAAAAATCGCAGAAGTGGCAACAATGGATAGACAAGTCCTCATGGGTGATAAACCTAAGAAAAGAACGCAGAAAGACCTAGCACCCATTATCTTTGACGTTACTTTGGACTTTCTCCCAAGATGCATCAACGCATCTCCTCCCTTTACTCAAATCCGTCTGCACAAATCCGTATCCTGGAACCCTTCTTGGCCACAATTGGACACCAACAGAAACATTCAAGGCATTCAGGTAGGAAATTAAATCCATAAATATGCAGCTTATGCTGATGACATTTAATTATTTTTTATCCAACAACCACGCATCTCACTCCCAAATTTAATATCGGCCTTCTCTGACTTCCAAACAATATCCAACTTGAAAATAAACTTGGCTAAATCTGAGATACTAAACATTAATATCCCTTCGACGACAAGCTGACCAATTGAAACCTCTTTTCCCCTTCCGTTGGGAACACGAGCATGAAATACCTGGGAATCTATCTCGCTCCCAGTCTCCATTCCCTCTTTAAATATAATTATATCCCCCTCTTGAACAATATTAGAGCGGACCTCAGGAAATGGTCTAACCTGTCCCACTCCTGGCTAGGTAAGGTAAATATAATCAAAATGAAGATCCTGCCCCGTATACTCATAATTTTCCAAATGATTCCTCTGGGTGTCCCCATAGGGTTTTTAACCTTACTCTAGACCATAATCTTCCGCTTTATTTGGAGAGGCAGCCACCCCAGAGTCTCCAGAGCAGTACTTTTCCGCTCGAAGTGCTCCGGGGAGTGAACTCCATTTAATCTCAAACCATATTACCAGGCTGTTGTGTTGTCACGTGTTGCAGATTGGAAATATGCCAATGCCTCTAAATTATGGATACAGTTGGAGTATACCTTATGTGGTTTGAATCTTTAACTGCCCTCA
Source organism: Rana temporaria (assembly GCF_905171775.1). Taxonomy (NCBI): domain Eukaryota; kingdom Metazoa; phylum Chordata; class Amphibia; order Anura; family Ranidae; genus Rana; species Rana temporaria. The sequence goes on along the minus strand of NC_053498.1, from coordinate 40,689,785 downwards.
GAAATCTCTCTCAGAATGCCTCGCCCCTCACCACATCTCTGGACGTCTGGGATGCGCTACACACAACTTTCTTGGACATATGACTCCCCCCTGATGTCACCCCTACACCATAACCACTTTGTACCTGGCTCCATGGAACTGGGATTTAAATCTTGGGCACCAGAGGGCCCCCTTCTGCTTAATCATATTCTTCGATCAAACACCCTCAAGCCACTGTCTGAGATTCTGGGCTCAAAACCTATAATATTCATGAACAAATGTAGATATATACAGGTACAATGCTTCCCCCTAAACCTTGCCTCAGTCATTACGAGTATTCAGGATCTTGATGGAATTGAATCCCTGTTTGTGAGAGAAGGCCGGATAACAGACGCGCGTCTGCGCACAAGCACGGGCACAACAGTGTGTGCACAAAGAGGGACTTGTATTGGCGCATGTGCACGTATAGGCGCCAAGTAGCCTATTTAAACTGAACACTGACACATGAGAATTGCTGAGTGGTCTTTCAGCTAGTTCCTGTTTACCTGATCTGAACCAGTTTTCTGTATCCTGACCCAGCTTCGCCTGAACCTTCCCTTTGATCGCTGCCTGCCAACTTGTGACCCCGGCTTGTGCTTGACTCCTCTTCTGCTTGATGTTCCTGTACCTCACTGCCTGATTGGGCTTCCAGACATGCAACGCTATTACTGGGCGGTCCACCTTGCCCGAGTGGTCGATTTTGGAGGGTTTATGCCCGGTGTAAAAGCTTGGTGAACCTGGAACATCTGGTATTGAACGCTGCTTTACAAGAGACCCCTTGGCTCCCTAAAGATAATGCCTCGGCACGGCTTTGCTTCCTCCCCTGATAGGAGCTACCCTCCAGGCTTTTGATAGAGCATGTGCCAAGCATGCAGTATCCGCTAAAGTGTGCTCAATCACTCCAGTGCGAAACAACCCAGACTTCCCTCCAGGCCTAGCTGGGACCTTTCTAGCGGCTGAGTGGTCATATGAGGAGATGGCTGAACATTTTTTTTGTGGATGCCGATTCATGAGACTCAGAGCTTGCTGAGTTATCCAACGCAAAGGCCTTTCCCTTCTGGTTATACATTCAACTCCAACATTACATGGATGGTTTCACCAAATCCCCCACAGTGTTTGTGTCAACTCTGCTCCTAATCTTCCCCCCCAAAATCACGTGCTTTCAATGCTTTATGCTGCACTGTTTGAGAATCCATCAGATCCTTTCCGCACTGACCACACATTTTGGGAGATGCACTGGGTATCAAGTTAAATGAGGCTAGCTGGGAGCGCATCCATTTATATATCCATAAAGGGTCCTTGAATGTCTCAACCTAAGAAAATGGGTATAAACTGAAGATGCAGTGGTACAGAATTCCAGATTTGATTCACAAATTTGCTCCTTCGGCACCTGATTGTTGGGGATGTGGCAAAGAGACAGGCACCCTCCTATACATTTGGTGGGAGTGCCCAATAATCCAGTCTTATTGGCGTAAGGTTCAGGATATGATACTGGTGGTTTTATCGCTTCCACTGGAGTTTTCTCCAGCCCAGTAACTTCTGCATCACTCCAAGATGTCTAAAAAGCGCTACTACAAATCGGTTGCTATGCATATGATCAATGTTGCAAGGTTGTGTGTCCCAGTAGACTGGAGATCCACGGACCTTCCCTCAATGAAGGAGTGGCTTTGGCGTATTGACCACATTGCTGAGATAGAGGAGCTTATCCATATCACTCTCTGCAAAGTTTCCAAATACTCTGATATATGGTCGCCCTTGACAATCTTTCGAGGTTCACGCTCATATCAAGATTTGCACCAGTCTGCCAATTAATATCTGATCACACCAACATGACTGAAAAAAGTGATAGGCATCCTTTCACAACATTTAGACATTATATCCATACACTTGGCTATGGTGAATGGAGAGGGCAGTTGGTGGTGTCCCCACCCCCTCCCCATCCTTTACATCCTACTTCCTGCTTCTCTCCTCCTTTTCTTCTCTTTCTCCTTTTTTTCCCCTCCCACAGCAGCTTTCTTATTACCAATAACTGGCGCAAGGTATTAACCTTTTCCCATCGCTTTGGTTCTTCTTATTAGAACATAATACTTAAGCAGCCATGGATGTTTGATTTCATGAAAGAACGGAAAATTAACATTGAGTGTTTCCAGCAGGCTCCCAGTCCTAATATGTTTAGAAAGGGGTTTCAAACAACTCCAACATGATATGGAAAAGCAAATTAGGCTGTGGTGGGACAATGCTTCATTTGAGATGTGTGTGTGTGTGTGTGTGTGTGTGTGTGTATATAGGGAAGAATCTTACACCTAGGAGACTGTGATGGGATGTGAGTCCCAATGATGGTATTGAAGACTTTGGTACCATTCATCTAATAATCCTGTTTTTTAATTATTGTGAGCAAAAGCTCATGCAATTGATGATTAGAAGAAAAGCTAAAAATATAGCTTTGGAAACATAAATAGCAGAGTTTAAAGAAAAAATTGAGCCATTCATGGGAATCAATGATTATTTTGACAAAGCACAAAAGTTACAATTATCCAAGTATGATGGTGAAATCAAACAAAAAAAACTTAAAAAATACCAAAGGGACATACAAGATTTTGAAGAGGACAAGGTATATAAATGTATACAGTGATATAGGGGGCACGAATTGTGATGCCAATGTGAATGGTCAAATAACCTTAAGTGTTCATACTGTAAATCACAAAATAAATTTACATATATACAGACAGGAAATTAAGCAAATTGTGATCAAAGTCCATAAACATCCAACAACGGAAATCTTGTAACTGTGATATCTTCCAATAAGTATGTGATCCTTCACCAAAACTGGGAAATCGACACTCAAAGTGAACAGATATGTTCACTTACGCCAGATGTTCTAGAAAAAAATAGGTAAGACATATTATTACCAATCTAAACAATAATACATATCTAGACTGACAATACTACATATCTAAACAAACATGAGTTGCAGGGTTACAGAAAATGCATATACGGGTAATTGATTAATCATTCCACAAAAAACAATTGAGATCTAACTCAATATTCATACCATGTGGTTGCATTGTCCTCAATCTATAAACCCACTTGGTTTCATTTTTAGAGATGTCTCTCTTCATGTGTGCCTCTCCAATACTTAGAAATCTTATCTATTCCATAGAAAGTGCAAATTGTAGGATCACTGTAACGGATTATGGACTATTCTGCCTGGACATTGATAATAACTGCAGGACTTGTTACAGTTGGATTTACCACATTGTATTCTGAGCTCAAAGGGTTAATCAAGCAAAGGACTCTTCACTGTTGAATGCTAATAGTCCCTTTGCATAGCTAATTGACTCTCCGTTGTTTAGTTAATCCCTTCAGAATACGGAGGCTGTTATGTGTGAGTGTATAATTGTTTTAAAGGTTAATTGAATTCTATTGTCTGATCAAGTTAAGGAGCCAAAACGGCTAGCGGCTGATTGGCTCAAGGGAGTGTCATTGTTTCAAAGTGTGTGTATTGAAGTCCCCACTGGGGGGGGGGGGAGTGTCATTTGTTTCTGTACAGTTGTAACCAGATATAAGGAGGAAAAATGTGGCAAATAAAGTGAGTCTGCTTGACCCCTCAAACGTAGCCCGTCTCGTTTCTTGGAAGGGCGTTCGATGGGATATACCGGCGGTACTTGCATATCACATTTTGCCAGGGAAAAGGACGTCTCCAACGGCTGAGACCCTCACACCAGTGGGTAGCCGTTACATTGGTTGGCAGCAGCGGGATGGTCCTTTTATCCAAAGAGCAAGTGCTGAATGGAGTCGTAGTACGCCAGGCTGAAAAGATCCACACTGAAAGATTTATTAGAGAGTCGTGGTAGGAGCGCCAGCAACAGACCACGGAGGGAGCTGATAGCTGAACTGCTGGAGCTGGACGAAATGGATGGATCCATGGAAGGAACTGAGCCCCTTGCACCTGTCAGCAAAGAAGATGTAATTACTGGGATTGTACAGCGGAGATTATCCTTGTATCCAGAAACGTCCGTGGAACTAATCAACCAGCTGTTCCGGGAAGCAAGGGAGGAGATACAAACGAAGAGGGGACAAGAACTGGAACTGGTAAGAGCAAGACAGCCCATTACACATGCAGTTCCTACCCCCCCACCTGCTGCTACAGGAAAGAAAATACAGTTTACTGCATTTAAAGCTTTTGTAGAAAGTGAGGAGGAAATCGATGGATATTTGGCGGACTTTGAGAGGCAGTGCTCACTACACCAGGTACCACCAGACCAATGGGTCACTATTTTGTCGGGGAAATTGTCGGGCAAAGCCAATGAAGCCTTTCGGGCTCTCGCTCCAGAGGATATTTTACAATATCAGCAAGTTAAAAAGGCGCTGCTAACCCGATATGCCGTAACGCCAGAAGCCTACCGCCGGCGCTTCCGGGAGTCCAAGAAGATGGCTGTGGACTCCCACATGGAATGGGCCAACCAGTTACAAAGGGTGGCATCCCTTTGGGTCCAAGGGTGCAAGGCCAACACCGGGGAGGAAGTATTGCAGCTGTTCCTAATGGAACATTTCTTCCAAGACCTGGCCGCAGACATACAAGACTGGGTACGAGATCGCCGTCCCGCTAACTTAAACGAGGCGGCTCGGCTAGCAGATGAGTACGCGGAAACAAGGAAAGTAAGCCAGGGTACTATGCGGCTGGCTCAGAAGGTAGAACCGCGTACTCCCACCGTCACCCCACGCCCAGAGTTTCGGGCTCCAGTCCCACCATGTCCTCAGGAGCCTAGCAACTACCCCCGGGATTCGCCTAGGGTGACGTGCCATCACTGCAGCGACACGGGACATATTGCTCGTTATTGCCCTTTGAGAGCTACAAATAACAATTGGAGACGCACAACACCCAACACAGAGGTCACTCCATCACGTCCCTCTGCGGCCCACTGCCTGGAGACCGAGGGGGGCCCTGAGGAATGTCTGGGAATTTGGTATGGGGCAGACCCAATACAAGCTGCCTCTCCGGATAACCGTCAGCATCACTGTCAGGAGGTACGAGTGAATGGACAAGTAGCACAAGGCCTAAGAGATTCCGGGACTACTATCACTCTGATTCAAAAACATCTGGTAAAGCCAGAGAACGTGTCCACTCGCACAGTTGCCGTCCGGGTCGCAGGGGGTGCTGTATTTCGCGTACCCACCACCCGGGTGCACTTAGACTGGGGAGCCGGGTCAGGAAAGACCACAGTTGGTATCATGGACAACCTACCTGCCGAGGTGGTGCTGGGCAACGACATTGGCCCTCTGACTTCGGCTTATTTACCTACACCTGCTACTGCTTGTCCCGTGACCACCCGCGTTGCTGGAATCAACCCGCTTGCTGCTGAGACCCGGGTAAGACTACCTTCCCCGACATTTACTGTAGAACCGGCACAATATCACAGTCTAAAATGGGAATGTGACAAGTTGGCCAGTGAGAAATCAGAGATGCAACGACACTATGTCATGTATTATGAGATGTCCCGTGGCTTGAACATTGAAATACACAAACAGGCGGAAATTGTCAAAAGATTAAATGGGATTTGCATCCAGGTGGTGCCGTATCTGTCCCAAGAGCATCAGCAACAGGTTTTGGGAGCCATTGAGAGAGCAAAGCAAGTGACTGTTCCAGAACTGAATTCTATTATTCACCGTCACCATCAGCTACCGACCTGGTAAGCCAATGGGAAGGCCGACGGACTGTCCCGGCAAACGGAACTTTTACCCTAACAGCAGACCGGACATCCCCAAGTTGATCCGAAAAGGATCAATCCGGGTCTGCCGGAGTGTTCCACAAAAGGGGGGCAGTGTAACGGATTATGGACTATTCTGCCTGGACATTGATAATAACTGCAGGACTTGTTACAGTTGGATTTACCACATTGTATTCTGAGCTCAAAGGGTTAATCATGCAAAGGACTCTTCACTGTTGAATGCTAATAGTCCCTTTGCATAGCTAATTGACTCTCCGTTGTTTAGTTAATCCCTTCAGAATACGGAGGCTGTTATGTGTGAGTGTATAATTGTTTTAAAGGTTAATTGAATTCTATTGTCTGATCAAGTTAAGGAGCCAAAACGGCTAGCGGCTGATTGGCTCAAGGGAGTGTCATTGTTTCAAAGTGTGTATATTGAAGTCCCCCCTGGGGGGGGGGGAGTGTCATTTGTTTCTGTACAATTGTAACCAGATATAAGGAGGAAAAATGTGGCAAATAAAGTGAGTCTGCTTGACCCTTCAAACGTAGCCCGTCTCGTTTCTTGGAAGGGCGTTCGATGGGATATACCGGCGGTACTTGCATATCGCATTTTGCCAGGGAAAAGGACGTCTCCAACGGCTGAGACCCTCACACCAGTGGGTAGCCGTTACAATCACTATCATTGAAAAGTTTAAAATGTCTAGAGACACTGTGATTTGGGAATCCTTACATCTCCAGTCTAATCTCAAGTAAGCAGGAACTATCCTGCGCAAGCATTGTTTTGCCTTTCTTTTTGAGTAAAGAAGTCAAATTGTTCTGGTAAGCAGATTACCAGATTTCCGTTGTTGGATGTTTATGGACTTTGATCACAATTTGTTGGGACTTTATCACTTATTTTTATACACTGTTGCACATGAGGATATAATAATTTGCTTAATTTCCTGTTTGTATATATGTAAATTTATTTTGTGATTTCCAGTATGAACAGTTATTTGACCATTCACATTGGCGTCACAATTAGCACCCTCTATTTCACTGTATACATTAGTTGGGGCACACCACTCATTAAGGGGAGCAGCAATTTATTAAAGTAGCATTTTGTTTTTTAGGTATTGGCGCAGAGTTTACTCACACTACAAGATAAAAGTACAAAATATTGTTGCACAGATGGCTAAGAATTTTATTTGTAACCCAACTGAAAACAGATTTGCAGTGGCGTTGCTAGGCAGGTGCGGGCCGCACCCAGGTGACACCCGCCAGAGGGGTGACACCCGTCACGGCGCTGGATCGACAGAGGCGCAGCGGCTTTCTCCTCTTCCCTCTTACCACTCAAGTATCTCCTTCACTCCCCCCGATGTTCAGGGAGGGAGGTGGAGTAAGAATTGTTTTGTGCGGCAGACAGCTCCGGAGTGCCATAGCCCAGTGCAGTGTGCACAGTGCCCAAATGTCCTCCGGAAACAACGGCACTGCAATCGCCTATTGACACTCAGGCAGGTGTGGAGAGCGTGGTGTCGGCTGCCTATCAAAACAAATGCATTCCGCGGACCGATGGAGCCTAGTCTCCCCCTCCTCCACACTGACAGTATATCCACAACAGGAGGAGGAGGAGGAACATCCATGTGGACAGAACGCGCTGATCTGAGGTCTGTGACTGTAGGGAGAGAAGATATAGGGGGGTTACATTAGGGGGATTGCAGGGGGGGATTACATTAGGGAGATTGAAGGGGGGTTACATTAGGAGGATTACATTAGGGGGAATCACAGGGGGATTGCATTAGGGGGAGAATACAGGGGGGTTACATTAGGGGAATGCACAGGGGGGTTACATTAGGGGAATGCACAAGGGGGTTACATTATGGGGGAATGCACAGGGGGGTTACATTATGGGGGAATGCACAGGGGGGTTACATTATGGGGGAATGCACAGGGGGGTTACATTAAGGGGGAATGCACAGGGGGGTTACATTAAGGGGGAATGCACAGGGGGGTTACATTATGGGGGAATGCACGGGGGGTTACATTATGGGGGAATGCACAGGTAGGTTACATTAAGGGGGAATGCACAGGGGGGGGGGGGGTTACATTAAGGGGGAATGCACAGGGGGGGTTACATTTAGGGAGAATACAGGGGGTTCCATTAGGGGGATTACACAGGGGGAGAGCTGTGCTGATGCGCTAGCCTGACCTGGGGGGGTGACACCAAATTTTACCGCACCAGGTGACACCAACCCTAGTGACGCCACTGCAGATTTGCACCATTGGATAATAGAAAACCTGAACACCATAATACTATGATTATGGTAGGAATGGATGGAACGAACCCTACAGGATCCCACCTACCCGACCCCATTAACCGAAAGAACTTGGAGGACGAGGGAAAAGGAATTATCCAATTATCGGAGGAGGAGGAGGTGGTATTGGCGCAATGTTTGAAATTTGCACCAGATAAAAATCTCTAAGTTTGATTTATTTGTTGATATTGAAAATTTGCTAGGAAATAAAATATTAAACATTTTGCAGGACAAACAAACATTCCCCCATCTGCACAAGGGAATGCAGTAAAGCAACATAGTGGGTTGAAAAACAATCCTGTATTCAATCCTAAAAAAATTACCCATCATTTTATAGAGGTGTTTAAACATTTTGTCCAAGGGGCGTGGCTTAGCTGGGGATGTAGACGGTCGTGTTTCCTGTGAGCTCAACCCAACATCTGTCTGTTTATCCTGATTTCGGGTCCCTGTTGGCTCCGTTCCGGTCCTGCAGCGTGTACGATCGATCCCAGCTGCTTCATCCATCCTCCGCTTGTCTGCATCGGGTCGTGGAAGATGTCCCGGCGAAATTCTGCAGGCCGTTCAGCTCCGGACCACGTGAGCTAAGATGGCGTCGCGGCCTCCCAGGCGGCTAAGGAGCGTTGTAGGGCGGCAGCTCAGAAGTTCTTCTCCCCGATCAGCGCCCGCGATGTGCCGGAGGTACCCGGGGACAGTGAGGGGACTCATAGCGGCTCCCAATCAGACGCGGATGACACCGTGCCCCTGGAGGATCCCTCTGCGCCTGTACTACCATGGGACATAGTGAGTACTACCCCAGGGCCTCGGGAGCAGGGGATATCTGCGGGCTCGGACGGGCCTGAACCCACACTAAGGGACATATTTAGGGCTATTACAATCTGCAATGCCTCTGTGACTCATTTGGCCGCTGAAATTAAAGGGGTAAAGGCAGAAGTTTCATGCGTCAATACATGCAAAAGCTGCGGGATCGCACATCCGATGTGAAAGGGCGAGTTAGTCTGTTGGAGGATGATCTGGGGCCTATACGCAGGGAGTCGCATGCCCAGCAATTGATGGTCGCCAAACACGCTGCGAAACACGAACTCGAGAATAGAATGCGCCGCAATAATGTTAGAGCTTTTGGTATCCCAGAGAGGATGGAGGGGAAGAACCCGGTCGCTTTCATTGAACAGTGACTGACAGAGAAGTTTGGGAAGGAATCCTTTTCGACTATGTTTGCGCTGGAGCGTGCACATCGTGTACCTCTGAGACCTTTGCCCCCGGGTAACCCCCCTAGAGCTTTTCTGTTCAAGATGCTCAACTATGAAGACAGAGATGCTATTTTGTCTAAGGCGTGGTCTCTGGGGGACATTCTAGTGATGGATAACTCCAAAATCTCTCTGTTCCCGGATTTCTCTGCGGAAGTGCAGTAACAGCGTGCGCAATTTAATGATGTCGAGCAACGGCTACGCTCTCTGGAGTTGCAATATGCTATGCTCTACCCTGCCCGTCTGCGGGTGGTGGCCAGGGATGAAGTCCATTTCTTTGAAAAACCCACCCAGGCCATGCAGTGGCTAGACAGAGAGGAGCGCTCTTTGCGTGAAGATCTGGGGAGGCGACGGAGGAATGAGTGACTGTTGCTGATCAAGTTTGTTCTTCACTATGCTGCCTGATCGCGGGATCGGAGGGTCCGATTGTTTTTAAGATCCTTCCTAGACGGAAGACTGTTATCACAGAAGATGTCTACATTGATCATTGACGTTTTGTTAAAGCCTGGAAGAGGCCTGCTGCCTATTGGCTCTTTGATGCCGGCTAGTGTATTTAGCCCCCCGGAGATGAGTCCCTCGTGGACAGTAAGGTTTCCTAAAAACATTTTATTTATTTTTTTCATTTTGAAAGTGGTCCTGTTGGACCGTATGCCTACAGTCTGCCTAACCTTTGCTTTTGCAGGGTATGCCCACATTGCCTGGACTCGGACATTAAGGGGTGCTTCTCCTTTACACTGCTCTTCTGATCAATGCTGGTTGGTGAAGTTGCTATGGTCTTTTTTATTTTTAGATGTGTTTTTTCTATGTTTGAACAAACTGTTTACTTTTTTGCACTATGGCTACACGGCGCGTGGTAACTAGTTGGAATGTGAGGGGCCTGGGAGACAGAGGGAAGCGCCTGGCGGTGGGACATATGCTTCAGCGTTTGGGTTCTTCTGTGGTTTGCCTGCAGGAGACCCATATGTTACCTGGTCAGGTGTCCCTGTTCTCTTCCAGGGTTTATGGTACTCAGTTTTACTCTACCTTATCGTCCTATGCAAGGGGTGTCAGTATACTCATTAGCACTAATGTAGCATTTGTTCTCACCTCCTCTCTCATTGACCTGGGAGGAAAAATAAAGTGTAGCGCTTAAACCAGGTAAATTATAAAATTATACTTGGATATAATATTGTGTAACGGAAGGAACTCAGTGATAGTTCATAATTACAACATGATTTCATTATGTGTATAAACAAAATAAAAAAGCATGATGCGTAGAGAAGCAATGTGATAAAGGATGCTAAAGTCCATATAAATTATATTCCACCACGTGAGAAGGGATATAATCCAAGAAATACAATAACGTCCTTGTAGTGATCAGACCACCACCAACAGTGTAGTAATCTGCTTACCGGAAATGGTGGACTAAAGGGGACATATGTCGCCTGAAGTCAGAAAGGGCTTTAAAGCGTATATCCAGGGTCATGGAAGCAGGCAGCTAGATGTGATGATCATCCAATGCTTCTGATAGGACACAGCTTCAAGGGGAACTTTTTGATGAAAAAGGAAGGTTCCTAGGCCCAACCACTCAAAGTGGTATCAGAGATGTTTGTTTAAGAGGAAAAAGAGAAGGGTGGCCACATAGCGTAAAATTGTAACCAAAAAGCACTTATTTGTAAAAACAGCAATTACACTTACATGTAGGCTGAAAATTCAAGCGTGTATACACAAATGAGGCGGCAGTGGAAGCGACCCGATGCATTTCGTATAAAAAGACTTCATGTGGGGTGTGATGAAGTATTTTTAATCAAAATACATCGGGTCGCTTCCACTGCCGCCTCATTTGTGTATACACGCTTGAATTTTCAGCCTACATGTGAGTGTAATTGCTGTTTTTACAAATAAGTGCTTTTTGGTTACAATTTTACGCTATGTGGCCACCCTTCTCTTTTTCCTCTTAAACAAACCTCTCTGATACCACTTTGAGTGGTTGGGCCTAGGAACCTTCCTTTTTCATCAAAAAGTTCCCCTTGAAGCTGTGTCCTATCAGAAGCATTGGATGATCATCACATCTAGCTGCCTGCTTCCATGACCCTGGATATACGCTTTAAAGCCCTTTCTGACTTCAGGCGACATATGTCCCCTTTAGTCCACCATTTCCGGTAAGCAGATTACTACACTGTTGGTGGTGGTCTGATCACTACAAGGACGTTATTGCATTTCTTGGATTATATCCCTTCTCACGTGGTGGAATATAATTTATATGGACTTTAGCATCCTTTATTATCACATTGCTTCTCTACGCATCATGCTTTTTTATTTTGTTTATACACATAATGAAATCGTGTTGTAATTATGAACTGTCACTGAGTTCCTTCCGTTACACAATATTATATCCAAGTATAATTTTATAATTTACCTGGTTTAAGCGCTACACTTTATTTTTCCTCCCAGGTCAATGAGAGAGGAGGTGAGAACAAATGCTACATTAGTGCTAATGAGTATACTGACCCCCCTTGCATAGGACGATAAGGTAGAGTAAAACTGAGTACCATAAACCCTGGAAGAGAACAGGGACACCTGACCAGGTAACATATGGGTCTCCTGCAGGCAAACCACAGAAGAACCCAAACGCTGAAGCATATGTCCCACCGCCAGGCGCTTCCCTCTGTCTCCCAGGCCCCTCACATTCCAACTAGTTACCACGCGCCGTGTAGCCATAGTGCAAAAAAGTAAACAGTTTGTTCAAACATAGAAAAAACACATCTAAAAATAAAAAAGACCATAGCAACTTCACCAACCAGCATTGACCAGAAGAGCAGTGTGAAGGAGAAGCACCCCTTAATGTCCGAGTCCAGGCAATGTGGGCATACCCTGTAAAAGCAAAGGTTAGGCAGACTGTAGGCATACGGTCCAACAGGACCACTTTCAAAATGAAAAAAAAAAAAAATGTTTTTAGGAAACCTTGCTGTCCACGAGGGACTCATCTCCGGGGAGCTAAATACACTAGCCGGCATCAAAGAGCCAATAGGCAGCAGGCCTCTTCCAGGCTTTAACAAAACGTCAATGATCAATGTAGACATCTTCTGTGATAACAGTCTTCCACCTAGGAAGGTTCTTAAAAACAATCGGACCCTCCGATCCCGCGATCAGGCAGCATAGTGAAGAACAAACTTGATCAGCAACAGTCACTCATTCCTCCGTCGCCTCCCCAGATCTTCACGCAAAGAGCGCTCCTCTCTGTCTAGCCACTGCATGGCCTGGGTGGGTTTTTCAAAGAAATGGACTTCATCCCTGTCCACCACCCGCAGACGGGCAGGGTAGAGCATAGCATATTGCAACTCCAGAGAGCGTAGCCATTGCTCGACATCATTAAATTGCGCACGCTGTTACTGCACTTCCGCAGAGAAATCCGGGAACAGAGAGATTTTGGAGTTATCCATCACTAGAATGTCCCCCAGAGACCGCGCCTTAGACAAAATAGCATCTCTGTCTTCATAGTTGAGCATCTTGAACAGAAAACACGCTTGAATTTTCAGCCTACATGTGAGTGTACTGTTTTTACAAATAAAATGCTTTTTTGTTACAATTTTACGCTGTGGCCACCCTTCTCTTTTTCCTCTTAAACAAACCTCTGTGATACCACTTTGAGTGGTTGGGCCTAGGAACCTTTCTTTTTCATCAAAAAGTTCCCCTTGAAGCTGTGTCCTATCAGAAGCATTGGATGATCATCACATCTAGCTGCCTGCTTCCATGACCCTGGATATACACTTTAAAGCCCTTTCTGACTTCAGGCGACATATGTCCCCTTTAGTCCACCATTTCCGGTAAGCAGATTACTACACTGTTGGTGGTGGTCTGATCACTACAAGGACGTTATTGTATTTCTTGGATTATATCCCTTCTCACGTGGTGGAATATAATTTATATGGACTTTAGCATCCTTTATTATCACATTGCTTCTCTACGCATCATGCTTTTTTATTTTGTTTATACACATAATGAAATCATGTTGTAATTATGAACTGTCACTGAGTTCCTTCCGTTACACAATATTATATCCAAGTATAATTTTATAATTTACCTGGTTTAAGCGCTACACTTTATTTTTCCTTTTTGTTTTTGCTTTTTTTATTCAAAATTAGCTGTGTTAGCAGCTGTACTTTCATAGCAGCGCAGTGTTTACTATATTTCTGTCACTTTTTTCATTGATCCGGGAGGCAGATTTATTTTTCTATTTTGTACTCTGGATAATTTGCATTGTATTATAGCAAATTTGTATATCCCGCCCCCTTTTTCAGCGGAAGTCCTTAAGACTCTTGCCACTTTCCTGTACCATCATCCGGGTGTCCCTGCCCTTATTGTGGGGGATTTCAATAATTTTTTGTGTGCAAATCTCGACAAATTTTCTCCTGGGGTGTCGGCGGTTACCCGGACAGGGAGCCTGACGCCTTTTGCTCGTCTTGTGCAGGAGCTGGGGCTTGAGGATGTTTGGAGGATTAGCCACCCACAGGAGAACTGTTATTCATGTCATTCGGCTTCGCATAGGGGCCTCTCTAGAATTGACCTTGGCCTGGGCAATCGTGAGATGCTTCCTCTGGTATCTTCCGCAAGGTATGAGGCTAGAACTATTTCTGTCCATTCTCCTCCATGTGTAGAAGTACTGACATCCAGACTTTCTAAACGTACCTGTTGGAGGCTCAATCCGTTCTGGTTGTTGTTGTTTCCCGCTCCTGACCCCATTCAAGTTGACCTGGTTAGTTTTATTAGGGTAAATAAGCCCTCTACAGGGATGGGTATTTTTTGTATTTTTTGGGATGCACTTAAGGCTTATTTAAGGGGCCAGTTCATTAGATCCATTAATTAGATCAAAACTGGGACAAAGTAAACAGGCAGGACCTCTTACATCGGTTTCGCAGTCTCACAGGCGGTCTCACCTGTTTCTGTTACATAGGGAATAGTTGCACGCCCATTCACGCCCATTCAATTGTTCCGTTGGGGAACAAGGGATTCTTCTCTGTGTCCCAAAGAGGGTTCGCTTATCCATCTGATGTGGCGTTGTCCCAAGCTGCACCGGTTCTGGGGTAATGTTACAGAGGTTATTTCCTCCACTTTTCAAGTTGGGTCCCTTTGGACCCCCTAATATGTATACTAGGTGCAGTAGATGAAGAGGTTTACCCTCATCCAGTCAATGTTGCAGTGATCAGACTTCTGTACATAGCAAGAAAACTCATAGCTAGATTTTGGTTGTCCCCGCATGCCCCGACCAAGAAACAATGGATTGAACAAGTTAATTTTATCCTTATAAGAGAGCACTATACCTATCAGCATAGAAATGCTGCCCGGAAATTTAATTCCATTTGGCAGCCCTGGATGGAGACCTCGGGATTAGCACCTCCAAGACTAGTTATGTCTCGACTGTTACAGATGTGAGAAACATCTATAATCCAGAGGTAAATGCAGGCTTTGTTGGATTTGTGTATTACATAAGAACTATATTTTAGGCCTTACACTTTGATTACTGGTGAGTGAGTGAGTGAGTGAGAGACTTGTAAAGCACAACACATGCAAACTGAATCGCCTCTGGGCACTGTATCCATTTCATGGGTAAAGAACCCCTTGACCTCAGTAGAGATGGGTTTTAATCTTTCTCCTGAAGGCCAAGTGGTCCGACTCCAGTCGGATGGTGGTTGGTAGTGCATTCCACAGGCGGGGTCCTTGGACTGCAAATCTTCGATCTCCTTTGGACTTGTATCTGGCTTTGGGTATCTGGAGGAGGTTTTGATTGGTGGATCGCAGAATGTGATTGGGGTTATGGGCTTTAATTTTTTCGCATAGATATTGGGGGCGTTGCCTTGAATACACTTATGTATTAGACAGAGTGCCTTGAAAGTGATTCTGTCTTTTACTGGCAACCAATGAAGGGATCTCAGTGAAGGTGAGATTGATTCCCATGGTTTTTTTCCAGTCACTAGTGGAGCGGCCGTATTTTGAACGACTTGCAGACGAGTGATTTGGAATTTGGGGAGTCCTAGATAGAGGGCATTTGCGTAGTCGAGTCTGGAAATGATGATTGTTCCCACCACGACTGCAATGTCCTCTTTCGGGATAAAGGGCGTGCGTCTGCGTAGTAGGCGCAGCAGATGGTGGGATCCGCTGACTACTGACCCTATTTGTGCATCCATTGTCATGTAGGTATCGAAAATGACTCCGAGACTTTTGACTTTGGTGCTAGGAGTGATAGTTTTCCCAGAATGGGTGGGGGAGTCCATGTTGACGCGGGGTGATTTTTCCGGTTAGCGTGAATCAGGAGAATTTCTTTTTTCGAACCGTTGAGTTTAAGATAACTGTTTGTCATCCAGTTATCTATTAGCGTGAGGGATTTCTCTAGTCCAAGAGAATGATCCTTTTTGTTGCAGATGCGGAAATACAGTTGTGTGTCGTCTGCATAGGAGTGGTAAAGTAACTTCTGGTTACTGATGATTTCAAAGAGAGGGCGAAGATAGATATTAAACAATACGGGCGACAAGGGAGATCCCTGAGGGACTCTGCATGACACCGTACGTTTTTCAGAAGTGAAAGACCCCAGTTTCACTATTTGTGATTGGTTTTCCAAGAAGGAGGAGAACCAGGGTAAAACACCTTCAGCGACTCCGGCTACTTCAGCTAGCCTAGCCAGTAGTAGTCCGTGGTCTACAGTGTCAAAAGCCGCGCTTAGGTCCAGCAGTATCAGGAGACAAGATTCTCCTTCGTCTGCAGCCTCTAGAGCGTCATCCCATATTTTGAGCAGCGCCGTTCCTGTTCCGTGACCCGGACGGAAGCCTGATTGAAACGGATCGAGTAATTTATGGGTGTCTAAATGCAGTTGCAGCTGTTGTACTGTGGTGGGAATTGGGTTTGAATATGTGGGCAGACTGTGGGTTACAAGGTTTTCGCTGTGGCCCGTTGGCCTCATGAGTGGTTGTGTTGGGGGGTGGGGCTGTTTCTGCCTGCCCAGCACGGTCTAATCTTTGTCAATGTCATTTTGTGTCTTGTATACAATTTTGGTGCCTCCATTGCATCGTATGGAATGTGTATGTGTAATCCTGTTCTTTTCTGACCTTCTGTATGTGGGTCTGTATGTTGTATTTTATTTTATTGGCACAATAAACCATTTTTCTGATTTAAAAAAATAAATAAAATTGTCCAAGATGAAGTAAAACTATAAATTTCAAAAAACATAAAAATAAACTTGTATGGGAAGGAATCAAGAAATTCGCAGAAAACAAATGGTAGTTGTAACTATAGACCTGTTAGTTTAACTTCTATAGTTGGGAAGATACTGGAGAGATTAATAAAAGGCCACATAGATTGAGTTCTTAATGGAAAAAATAGACAGTTGTCAGACAAACCTGATTTCTTTTTATGAAGAGGCAAGTAAAACCTTGGACAGAGGGGTGGACGTGGTATACTTTTGCAAAAGCATTCGATACAGTTCCCCACACACGGCTAATGTGTAAGGTAAAGTCTACGGAATTAGAAATATCAGTTTGTAAATGGATAGAAAACTGGCTAAAAGACAGAATTCAGAGAGTAGTGGTTAATGATTCTTACTCTGAATGATCTAAGGTCATCAGTGGTGTACACCCAACGTTCAGTGTTGGGACCCTTTTTAATATATTTATAAATTACATTGGGTCTTGGATAAAAAGTAAAACTTCTGTCTTTGCAGATGTCACCAAGCTATGCAGTGGAATAACGTCCTTACAGGATGTCTCCAATTTACAAGCCGACCTCAATGCTCTGTCTAATTGGGCCTATGTGGCAGATGATGTTTAATGTTGATAAATGTAAAGTTATGCACTTGGGGGCCAAGAATATGCATGCATCATACATGCTAGGGGTAGTACAGCTGGGGGGGTTCATAGTGGAGAAGAATCCGGGGGTTTTGGTAGATCATAGGCTCAATAATTGCATGCAATGCCAAGCTGCAGTTTCCAAAGCGAGCAAAGTCTTTTCCTGTATTAAGAGAGGTATGGACTCCAGAGAGAGAGAGAGAGAGATAATTTTGCCCTGTACAAATTATTAGTAAGACCTCATCTGGAATATGCAGTTCAGTTTTGGGCCCCAGTTCTCAAAAAGGATATTGGGGAACTGGAGAAAGAGCAGAGAAGGGCAACCAAGCTTATAAGAGGCATGGAGGAGCTCCGCTATGAGGAAAGATTGGAGGAACTGAATTTATTCACTCTTGAGAAGAGGAGATTAAAGTGGTTGTAAACCCTCTGATAACTTTCACCTACAGGTAAGCCTAGGTTAACCACTTAAGGACCGCCTCCTGCACATATACATTTTCAGAATGGCACGGCTGGGCACAAGCACATACAGGTACGTCCTCTTTAAGTGTCCAGCCGTGGGTCGCGGGTGCGCGCCCGCGACCCGGTCCGAAAATCCGTGACCGTGGGACCAGCGGACCTGATCGCCGCTGGAGTTCTGCGATCGGTTCCCGGAGCTGAAGAACGGGGGAGCTGTGTGTAAACACAGCTTCCCCGTTCTTCACTGTGGCGCCGTCATTGATCGTATGTTCCCTTTTATAGGGAAACACAATCAATGACGTCACACCTACAGCCACACCCCCCTACAGTTAGAAACACAAATGAGGTCACACTTAACCCCTTCAGCGCCCCCTTGTGGTTAACTCCCAAACTGCAATTGTAATTTTCACAGTAAACAATGCAATTTTTAATGCATTTTTTGCTGTGAAAATGACAATGGTCCCAAAAATGTGTCAAAATTGTCCGAAGTGTCTGCCATAATGTCGCAGTCACAAAAAAAATCGCTGATCGCCGCCATTAGAAGTAAAAAAAAAAAAAAAAAATTAATAAAAATGCAATAAAACTATCCCCTATTTTGTAAACGCTATAAATTCTGAGCAGACCAATCGATGAACGTTTTTTTTTTACCAAACATAGGTAGAAGAATAGGTATCGGCCTAAACTGAGGAAAACAAATATATTTTATATATTTTTGGGGGATATTTATTATAGCAAAAAGTTAAAAATATTGCATTTTTCTCAAAATTTCGCTCTATTTTTGTTTATAGCGCAAAAAATAAAAACCGCAGAGGTGATCAAATACCACCAAAAGAAAGCTCTATTTGTGGGGAAAAAAAGGACGCCAATTTTGTGTGGGAGCCACGTCGCACGACCGCGCAATTGTCAGTTAAAGCGACGCAGTGCCGAATGGCAAAATCTGGCCAGGTCCTTTAGCTGCCTAAAGGTCCGGGTCTTAAGTGGTTAAGGCTTACCTGTAGATGCTTGCAATATCTCCTAGACCTACACGGTTTAGGAGATGTTTGCAAAAAATAATGCACCGATGTCTAATGCCACGTACACACGATTGGTTCATCCGATGAAAACGGACCGATGAATTTTTTTCATCAGATGTCCGATGAAGCTGACTTTCATCAGTCTTGCCTACACTTCATCAGTTAAAAATCCGATCGTGTACAACGCGGTGACGTAAAACACAACGACATGCAGAGAAAACAAAAGTTCATTGCTTCTGAGCATGCGTCAACTTGATTCTGAGCATGCGTGGATTTTTGACCGATGGATTTCCCCACAGACGATAGTTTTTTATTATCATTTTTTTTAACCATCAGAACATTTTAAAACGGGTTCTATTTTTTTCACCATTGGGGAAAAAAATGATGGGGCCCACACACAATCGGTTCGTCTGATGAAAACGGTCCATCGGACCGTTTTCATCAGACGAACCAATTGTGTGTACAGGGCATACAGCGCATGCTGTTGCTGAATGGCATCATGCCGCAAGTTTCGCATGCGCAGTAGTGACGTCATCACTTCTCCGGCCAGTCACAGCGCCGGAGTAGCAATATTTGGAAGGAAGAGGGTGAAAGATGGACGCTTTGTGGAGGTGAGGAAATTGGGGACATTGCAGGCTTCGGTTTCAGGTAAGTGACACATAATGGGCTACTATGTGATGCATAGAAGCCCATTATGCTTTACCTTTGCAGGGAAACAAACCCATAAGGGTTTACTTCCTCTATAAGGGGGGATATGATCAACATGTACAAATATATTAGGGGTCCATATAGTGAACTTGGTGTTGAGTTATTCACTTTACGGTCAACACAAAGGGCAAGGGGGCACTCTTTATGTCTAGAGGAAAAGAGATTTCACCTCCAAATACGGAAAGGTTTTGATGAAGACTCATTAATTGATTTCCTGATACAATCTCAGGGTTACCCATTTCTGCCGCCTGATTCAAATTACTATGGTGAAATATGTGCAAATCTACAGACAAAAAAGATTCACATCTCACCTCTTTCAGCTTCAGTCCCAAAACAGGAAGAGCAAGCCCTCCTCACTTCAGTTTTATTAAAAATACAACATCACAAAAATGCATTCTCATTGGTCAACCCATACAATTCACACCCACTCCATCCTCAGTACCACCCACCCCCTTGTGACGTCTGTAACACATGACACACATTTCAAAGTCCATGAGCAAAGGCAAAGAAATGGAAGTCCTTATTTGGAAGAAATCCCTCTGGTCAGATGAAGACAGGAAGAAGGGGGGATAGTTGAATTCCACTTTAGAA
Organism: Rana temporaria; assembly: GCF_905171775.1. Lineage (NCBI taxonomy): Eukaryota > Metazoa > Chordata > Amphibia > Anura > Ranidae > Rana > Rana temporaria. The sequence goes on along the minus strand of NC_053498.1, from coordinate 40,669,942 downwards.
TGCAGTAGAAAGGAGGGGCTGGAGATTCAGGAGTGATTGAGGGGGGGGGGGGGGGAATGGAGCTGCTTTTATTAATCCTTCGTATTTTCAATGCTGAGTTCTTTTGACTTTTAAAACTTAATATCATATCTGACAAATCTTCATGTAAGGATAATAAGACGCTTATTGTGATACATAGTTTTCATACATGCATATATATATAAAAATAAATATAAAAACAACAATATAGAAACAATATGAAAATATAAAAGATTAAACATTTTAGAAGTTCTAATAAAAGAATTCAAAATATAAATTTTATCCAGATCCATCAGTTTCTTCACAGTAAGAGCTGTGAAAATGTGGAATAGACTCCCTGCAGAGGTGGTTCTGGCCAGCTCAGTAGATTGCTTTAAGAAAGGCCTGGATACTTTCCTAAATGTACAGAACATAACTGGGTACTAACATTTATAGGTAAAGTTGAAACCCGGAGAATATCCGATTTGCCTCTTAGGGGACCAGGAAGGAATTTTTCTCCTGCTGTAGCAAATTGGATCATGCTCTGCTGGGGTTTTTCGCCTTCCTCTGGATCAACTGTAGGTATAGAAATGGGTATATGGGATTGTATGATAATAAATAAATATATATATATATATATATATATATATATATATATATATATATATATATATATATATATATATATAATTTTTTTTTTTTATGGTTGAACTAGATGGACTTTTTTCAACGTGACTATGTACCGTAACTATGTAGTTAGACCAGCAGACAAAGGGGAGGATTAGTTGTGCTCAAAAAGGAAAATTGCAACAAAGTAGTGCATAGGTTACTTGCTGACACAGCTATTTATAAAAAATAAATAAAATAGACTCCACAATTAGACTCAAATCAGAATTTTTACATTGGGTAACAAAGAAAATCCATGAAAGGATTTTGGGTAAAAAAGATCGAAAGTTTGGGCACCCCAGGTAAAAATTTGTATTAATGTGCATAACGAAGCCAAGGAAAGATGGAAAAATCTCCAAAAGGCATCAAATTACTGATTAGACATTCTTATAATATGTCAAAAAAAGTTAGATTTTATTTCCATCATTTACACTTTCAAGATTACAGAAAACAAAATAATGGCTTCTGCAAAAGTTTAGGCACCCTGCAGAATTTATAGCATGCACTGCCCCCTTTGCAAAGCTGAGACCTGCCAGTGTCATGGATTGTTCTCAATCATCGTCTGGGAAGACCAGGTGATGTCAATCTCAAAGGTTTTAAATGCCCAGACTCGTCTGACCTTGCCCCAACAATCAGCATCATGGGTTCTTCTAATCGGTTGTCTAGAAAACTGAAACTGAAAATAGTTGACGCTCACAAAGCTGGAGAAGGCTATAAGAAAATGGCAAAGCGTTTTCAGATGTCAATATCCTCTGTTCGGAATGTAATTAAGAAATGGTAGTCATCAGGAACAGTGGAAGTTAAAGCAAGATCTGGAAGACCAAGAAAAATATCAGACAGAACAGCTCGCAGGATTGTGAGAAAAGTAATTCAAAACCCACTAGTGATAATGTGTATAGGGGTCTTTTGTGCTGGCCAAAGTGAAATCTTCACCAACTCAAAACCCACGTTTGACTGCACGATCCCTCCAGAAAGATCTGGCAGACACTGGAGTTGTGGTACACTATTCCCCTATAAAGAGATACTTGTACAAATATGGTCTTCATGGAAGAGTCATCAGAAGAAAACCTCTTCTACATCCTCACCACAAAAATCTGCGTTTGAACTTGCAAATGAACATATAGAAAAGCCTGATGCATTTTGGAAACAAGTTCTGTGGACCGATGAGGTTAAAATATAACTTTTTGCCCGGAATGAGCAAAGGTACGTTTGGAGAAGAAAGGGCACAGAATTTAATGAAAATAACCTCTGTCCAACTGTTAAGCATGGGGGTGGATCAATCATGCTTTGGGGTTGTATTGCAGCCAGTGGCACAGGGAACAATTCACGAGAAGAAGGAAAAATGGATTCAATAAAATTTCAGCAAATTTTGGATGGTAACTTGATACCATCTGTGAAAAAGCTGAAGTTAAAGAGAGGATGGCTTCTACAAATGGATAATGATCCTAAACGCACCTCAAAATCCACGGGGGATTACATCAAGAGGTGTAAACTGAAGGTTTTGCCATGGCCTTCATAATCTCCTGACCTCAACATAATTGAAAATCTATGGATAGACCTTAAAAGAGCAGTGCCTGACAGCCCAGAAATCTCAAAGAACTGGAAGACTTTTGTAAGGAAGAATGGGCAAAGATACCTCAAACAAGAATTGAAAGACTCTTGGCTGGCTACAAAAAGCGTTTACAAGCTGTGATACTTGCCAAAGGGGGCAGTACAAGATATTAACTCTGCAGGGTGCCCAAACTTTTGTAGATGCCATTTTTTTGTTTTCTGCAATTTTGAAAATGTAAATGATTAAATAAAATCTAACTTTTTTTTTTTTTACATATTATAAGAATGTCTAATCTGTAGAAAGAGCGAGTATTGCCTCTTTTAGATTTAGATAACAATATCAGTAAAATGTGCCAGCATCCCTATTGATTGTAATTGGTATGACCTGATCAATAACTCAAACAAGGGCTGCTTGCGGCCTAGTTGATTGACTGTAGATCAAGGGTGGAGGGGGAGTTTGTTTGGGATTTTCGAGGCACTGATATGCAACAATATAAAAAATAGTATAAATATTTATTTAACAAATTATAATGATACAAAAAATACAGGACATTTGGGACAAACCACACAAATCAGATCGATCACAAGACCGTTGGTCTAATCGGTGGAGTCGTGGTCTCGACCGGTTTCGCAGTATAAAACTGCTTCTTCAGGAGAATGTCTACAAGGTATACAAATAAAATATAATAAAGCAACAAGCAATTATGTACAATAATTTGATAAGAAAGAAAGATACATAGGGTCAATATTGTGCTTTGTAGGAGAGTCACAGGACTACTCACCTTGGTTTGCCAGAGTGATCATAAACACGCTCGGGCAAGAAAACCCCCTAGGGCGCACGTGGGGGATAATAAGGACGGGCTCTGGTGGAAGAGGTTAATAGGTTAATCCTGATGGTTAATATATTTAAGGACGGTTGTGCAAGGATGAGCCGGGATAAAGTGAAAAACCGTAAAAGGGAGGGTAAGTTGGGAAACGAGGGGAGGGGTGAGGGGGGGGGAAAGGGGGGAGGGGAAGAAAGAGGGTTTGTTGTGGGGGAGCGTGAAGAAAGAGAAAGGGAGAAAAGGGAAAGAGAAGAAAAGGTTTATTAAAGCAGGAAAGGGAAACAGAAGGAGGAAGGGGAAGAAAAGAGAAAGAAAAACAGAGGTAAAACCCGAGCGTGTTTATGATCACTCTGGCAAACCAAGGTGAGTAGTCCTGTGACTCTCCTACAAAGCACAATATTGACCCTATGTATCTTTCTTTCTTATCAAATTATTGTACATAATTGCTTGTTGCTTTATTATATTTTATTTGTATACCTTGTAGACATTCTCCTGAAGAAGCAGTTTTATACTGCGAAACCGGTCGAGACCACGACTCCACCGATTAGACCAACGGTCTTGTGATCGATCTGATTTGTGGGGTTTGTCCCAAATGTCCTGTATTTTTTGTATAATTATAATTTGTTAAATAAATATTTATACTATTTTTTATATTGTTGCATATCAGTGCCTCGAAAATCCCAAACAAACTCCCCCTCCCCCCTTGATCTACAGTCAATCAACTAGGCCGCAAGCAGCCCTTGTTTGAGTTATTGATCAGGTCATACCAATTACAATGTCTAATCTGTAATTTTATGCCTTTTGGAGATTTTTCCATCTTTCCTTGGCTTCGTTCTGCTCATTAATACAAATTTTTACCTGGGGTGCCCAAACATTCGATCCCCACTGTATTTGGTTCCACATACTCCTAGAATATTGGTTTTATATATTTTTCCCAAAATCCACAAATCCAAAGAAAACCCCCCCTGGACGGCCCATCATTGGTGGGATTGACTCCCTCTATTCCAGAGTGGGTGAGTATTTGGATATATATATATTTATAGCCCCTGGTGATGCAGGGCAAATCTTACTTAAGACAGGGAAAATATCAAACTGCTTCAAGGAATTGAGGCTGAAGATAACACCCTACTGGTCACAGTGGATAGAATTGGCACAAAAACATTCTTTAAGAGACAGACCATAACTGGTTTGTACCTATTCGGTTACCGCCATCCCCAATGGCTTGGAGCAATTCCCAAAGGCCAATACATGTGGGTTAGGAGAAACTGTGATATCCTAGAAGATTTCAGTGTTCAATCCGAAATTCTTACAAACAGGTTTAAGGAAAAGGGTTACCCACTTGTGAATTAATTAGGGCCAAAAATCAGGTCCTTGCCATGGATAGAGAATCCCTTCTAACTAATAGGAAAACAACTTTTAGAAGAGACATAGGCTTTTACAGGTTTCCATCGACAATTAAAGCAAGTAGAATACATTTTTCTACTAAAAGGCAAGGACCTCCAAAGTTTTTCCTCAGAAATCTAAATTCATCTGTAGGAGGGCCCCAGGGCTCAGGAATAAAATAGCACCAAATGTACCAGATCCCCCCCCCCCCCTCAAAAAAAATTACCTTTTTGGTTGGGGTAGGCTTCCACTATTGCACAAGGTGTAAGGTCTGCCAGACCACAAAGGACAGGTAGAAAAGGCAACAAATTTAATTCAGTAGTCACTCAACAAGAATATAATATAAAGACATTATTTACATGCAATTCAGAATATGTCACATACTTGTTGGAATGCCCTTGTCCCCTTCAATATGTGGGAAGAACCACACGTAAGTTTCGTATCAGAATTAATGAGCACATTGCCAATATTAAGAAAGGGTTTTTAAAACTGTATCGAAACATTTTTGCCAGTGCCATAATAGAGATCCAAGATTCTCACATTCTATGGAATTTATTAAATTTCACAACATTGAAGAGGCATTGAACAGTCTCTCAAAATTAAACTCGGTGGCTATACCAGTTGGAAACCATGCAGCCAGCAGGTATGAACATTGAGCTGGACCTCAACTGTTTTTTCACCAATAATTATTTATTGGGCCTAACAATAAAGTTGGGGCAAATAGTGTACATGAATAAATCTATGCTTTTCCTATCTTAATTTTTATTTTATCAATATGTAGAATTGCTCATTTATAATATTTACAAATAGGGTTGGTCTTTAGTGTTAATATGTCTTTATTATTATTAGTAACCTTTATTTTAGCCATCATAATGCCCATATAATTTTAATGTTTTTCATATGTATATATTTTTTATACCACTGTACCATATATGGTTTACTGGGTACACACAGACACAATGTAGGTTTGTGTTAATCGTGCTGAATGGTGGAACACACGCAGACAAGTCAGAGTGAGTCGGGAGGCACCATTGCTCTACACGCAAATAACTTCAGTGGCGGGTTAAGGCACTTATTCATATAGCAGGCATTTTTACTTTGTATTTTAGAGTTGAAAATATGTTTATTGGTAATTTAACATAACAAACAGAAAAAAGAAAACGAACATGAGGTGTCACAATCTGCATACAGTCACAAATATGTTTGGGGGAAAGAGTCAGCCAAATGGCTATCGCCCACAGCGGGACTCTTACCAATAAGTATAACAATATGAACAGCAATGACTGTAACTTTAAACAAAAAACATGTGCGACCGCTAGGCTCTTTTCCTTTTGGCAGAACTGTAACTGCAATTTATGGCAGGAAAATAATAAAACCAAAAGAAGGGAACAAAAAAAAAAAAGACAAAGCAAAAAGTAAAATAAAATTAAAATGAGAGACGAGGGAACAGGAGACAAGAATACGGAAAGGTGAGAGAAGAAGGGGAAGAGAGAGGAGAGAAAGGGGGGAAAGAAGGGAGGTGAAAGCGAAACAGGCTAGAGGATTAGAAAGAGGAGCGTGAGTTGCTGACAAGACAATCGGGGAAAGGCAAAGTAGGGCGTAAAGAGGGAGACCCTGGAGCAGGAACCCAGCCCGCCCCAGGGTAGAAGGAAATATAGGGACGATCACGTCGGGGGTGACAACATGCTCGCCAAAGTATCAGAGGAAGAGAAGTGGAGCCATGTGAGCCACAGCTGTATATATTTATCAAAAGTGTCGTCAAGAGCCAACATCTCCTCCATTCTCATAGTGTCATTCATAATTGAAACCCAGTGTGACAAGGGAGGAATGGTGGTCGACTTCCAATAGGAAGGTATAAGCTGCCTCGCTGAAGACATAAAGAAACGTAGAAGACTCCGCTTCTGTGATGTAACTGATCCCGGAAGTACAGAAAGGAGAGCAATCTTAGGAGAGGGAACCAATGATTCACCATAAGTCTTATTGTAACATTCAAATACCTGGGTCCAGAAGGGGTGGATCCTCTCACATTCGGACCAGACATGCAGATAGGTCCCCGTGGCAAACTCGTACTGTACTGAATCGGTGTATTTGGGAAGAGGAATGTAAGTGCTTCGTGAACGAAGATAGATGTAGAGAAGTTAGCCAGTTGTGAAATCCTGGATAAAGTGAAAAGTGCTTTTGCGCTAAAATGGATCCTAAATGAGTGAATCCACCAAAAATATATAGTGCAGCAAAACCTAATTATGTTTACATGACATAAAACAGGAATATAAATAAATGGTGATTCTGCGCAACATATCACACTAATGGAATAGTGATATCACATAAACAAGATAAATGTAAGAGCTGACAAATAATCAGCATATAGTATTAAATGCAAAGAGAATAGTGAGTCCAAATATAAATATATATATACTCAAATAGTGAATAGTGAGTCCAAAATATATAATACTCATAAGGCGAATGTGCAAAAATATATAAAGAATATTGTGCAAAAAAACCGGAATGGAAGTTCAATCCCAATAGTAAACACAAATCAGCTGTCAGGGCAGATATTCTGAATGCACTGGATGAAGGTGAGCACCAGCTCTATGGTGTGAGTGCACGGCCGTGCGATAGAAGATAAACCAGATCCCTGGCTGAGCTCCCGGGACTCTTACCTCTCAGCCCTCCTAAATGGGCATTGATGTACAGGTCACTCGCAGCCTTCTATGGGTGGTCCCTGATGTTTCCTCTCTTGATCTGATGGATCCTTCCTTAATTGGGACAGATGCTCCTCGAAACCAGATGGATGATGTGGGTTATAAGAGAGAGAGAGAGGGGACTCCCATAGTGAGGTAACGTTTGGTGCAGGTAAAATATGTTTATTGAGGAAAAACCTGCACTTACATTAAAAGAAAAATAAAAGTGCAACGAGGAAACAAACAAGCGGCGTTTGAATCGCCAGCTTACGTCACTCCGGGTGTACGTCCTCCAATTCCTACGCGTTACGACACCACGTGTCTTCGTCTGGGGAATCTGATTGGTAATGTGGCTGTTGTTTATATAACCGAAAAACAGGAAGTCTCATCGCCTGGCGATGAGACTTCCTGTTTTTCGGTTATATAAACAACAGCCACATTACCAATCAGATTCCCCAGACGAAGACACGTGGTGTCGTAACGCGTAGGAATTGGAGGACGTACACCCGGAGTGACGTAAGCTGGCGATTCAAACGCCGCTTGTTTGTTTCCTCGTTGCACTTTTATTTTTCTTTTAATGTAAGTGCAGGTTTTTCCTCAATAAACATATTTTACCTGCACCAAACGTTACCTCACTATGGGAGTCCCCTCTCTCTCTCTCTTATAACCCACATCATCCATCTGGTTTCGAGGAGCATCTGTCCCAATTAAGGAAGGATCCATCAGATCAAGAGAGGAAACATCAGGGACCACCCATAGAAGGCTGCGAGTGACCTGTACATCAATGCCCATTTAGGAGGGCTGAGAGGTAAGAGTCCCGGGAGCTCAGCCAGGGATCTGGTTTATCTTCTATCGCACGGCCGTGCACTCACACCATAGAGCTGGTGCTCACCTTCATCCAGTGCATTCAGAATATCTGCCCTGACAGCTGATTTGTGTTTACTATTGGGATTGAACTTCCATTCCGGTTTTTTTGCACAATATTCTTTATATATTTTTGCACATTCGCCTTATGAGTATTATATATTTTGGACTCACTATTCACTATTTGAGTATATATATATTTATATTTGGACTCACTATTCTCTTTGCATTTAATACTATATGCTGATTATTTGTCAGCTCTTACATTTATCTTGTTTATGTGATATCACTATTCCATTAGTGTGATATGTTGCGCAGAATCACCATTTATTTATATAGTTGTGAAATCCTGCCGGAGTCACCGGTGTCCCTAGTGTCGGATGCACGAGCACGCCTGTGGCCAATCATTCCTTTTGAAGGGGCCTAATGTAGGTACACCAATACCCTGAGGGAAGGAAGGATTGTCGAATAGGGAGGTCAAAGGGGAAGGATCAGAGGATAAGAGGGAACACAACCCCCTGTTATACCAGACCCTTAGAGAGGCAAACGGGGAGGGAGGGGGATGCGTGCTAGGTCAGGCCTGTATCCCCATAGCAGTGCTCGGAGGTCCACATGAGCTAGGTCCTGCTCTATGGCAACAGAAGCTTTTAAGAAAGGATGTGGGAACCATTCTAAGACACATGCTACATGGGTGGATTTGTAATATGTCTCAAAGTCAGGGAGACCAGCTCCACCTTGCAATTTTGGGCGGGTGAGCATATTATACTTCACCCTAGGCAACCCCCGGCTCCATAGGAATCTAATGGCTAGAGAACGCAGGTAGATGAAGAAGGATTTGGGGACTACAATAGGGACCATTTAAGAAGATATAGAAGTTTGGGGAGTGTATCCATTTTCAGGGTGTTGATCCGTCCGAACCACGGAAGGGAAGACCCATCCCCATTCCTCCAGATCCTTTCGTACGCGAGAGAGCAATGGGACATAATTTAAAGAAAAGAGATTGGATGGAATAATGACCCCAAGGTATGAGATACCCCTTGTTTGCCACTGAAAAGAGAAGTTGGCTTTAAGCATGGACACTGTAGCGGGGGGAGGGATATGTTGAGAGCCTCAATCTTGGAGATGTTGGGTTTAAAGTTACTGAATGAGCCAAAGCGGTGGAATTCCGGAAAGAGGGACGGTAAGGAGATATGGGGGTCTTGTATGTACACCAGAAGATCGTCGGCATAAAGGGATAACTTGTGATGGGAGGAAGGCGTGTGGATCCCGTGTATGGAGGTATTTTGTCTAATGGCACAGGCTAAGTGTTCTATCACGATAACAAATAGAAGGGGGGACAGGGGGCAGCCCTGCTGGGTGCCGTTGGAGATATCAAATAGTTCAGAGGTAGAGCCATTAACCAAGACTGAGGCAGAAGGATGCAAATAAAGGCACAGAACCTTGGAGACAAAGGACGTGCCCAGACCCAGCTGTTCCAACGAGAGTCAAAGAAATCTCTAATTGACCCGATCGAAAGCTTTATTAGCGTCGTAGGAGAGGAGACAGGCCTTTAGGCCTTTACGTTGGATAAGGGAGATTAAATGGATAGTTTTGGTGGTATTGTCCCTAGCCTCACGGCCCAGAACAAATCCTACTTGGTCATTGTGGATCACTCCCGGGAGTAGGGGGGACAAACGGTTGGCCAATACCTTGGCAAATAATTTGAGGTCCACATTGAGCAGGGAAGTTGGCCGGTAGCTGCTACATTGGGAGGGGTCCTTGCCTGGTTTGGGTAAAATGGAGACATTGGCAGATAACAAAGTCTTGGGTGGGGGAAGGGAGTCATCCATGGCGTTAAACGCCCTAGTCATCAAAGAGGTCAATAGTGGAGCAAAAGTTTTGTAGAAACGGGGGGTGTACCCATGTGGGCCGGGACATTTGCCTACCTTCAAGCCCTTGATGGTGCCTAGAAACTCAGACGTGGTCAGGGGACTATCCAGTTCCGCCACGTCTGAGGCGGCGATGGGGGGCAGTGCCGTTTCAGCAACATAATCCCGCATATCATCTCCTGGTGGTGTGGCACGTGTGATCGGGATGGTGGGTCTTAAGTTATAAAGGCGAGAATATTTTTTCTGGAAGGCGGAGGATATACCAGTCGTATTGAATGATTTGGTGTGGTCAGAACGTGAAATAAAGGGAATGGAGCATTGCGCTGGTCTAGGGTGTAGGACCCGTGCCAGGGGTTTACCGCATTTATTGGCTAACGAGTAATGGAAATTACGCGCCTTATCACCGGCAATCAAAGAGTGTGAATCGAGAAGCTGGAGGAGTTCTCTACAGGCACTCGATAATCGGACAAAAACAGCCGGGTCTAGATCACGTTTATGCAAAGGTTCGAGCTCCGCTATAGTGGAGAGGAGGCGGCTGATGTCACTCGATCGCATCTTTTTGAGACGGGAGCCATGTTTAATAAGCACTCCCCTAACCACACATTTCAGGGCTTCCCATTGAATGAGAGGGGAGGAGGTGTCCGAGGAATGATCCGAAACAAAGTGTTGAATGGTGGTGGAAATGTCTGCCACACAGACGGGGTCCCGAAGTAAATTGTCATTTAACCTTCAGTGTGCACCTCTACGCGACGACGGAGGACATGCAAGGGTCAAGTAGACTGGGGCATGGTCGGACCAAAGCAGTTGACCCAAAGACGCCTGGATGGGGGTATCTAACAGCGATTGGGATATTAGAAAGTGATCCAGCCTGCTATACGATTTGTGTGCTGCAGAGTAATGGCTGTAATCCCTTTCTGTGGGATGCTGGACACGCCAAACATCCACCAGAAGAGAGGAGTGAAGGAGAGCTTTGATGCGTGTCAGTGTGGAGTGTGGTACAGAGGACTTACCCGAGGATGTGTCAGCAGACGGGGACATGACGACATTGAGATCTCCACCAATGATGTAGCAGGGCCCCCCGAAAGAGGATAGTCTGGTGAGAACCGATGAGAGGAACTGAGCCTGACCCACATTAGGTATGTAGATGTTGGCCACTGTGAAAAGAAAATGGTTTAGTTTCAGTTTGAGAAAAATGAAGCGGCCATTAACATCAACAAGAGTATCTAAGACCTCCGGTTTGAAAGATTTATGAAACGCTATGGATACACCCTTGGACTTGGCGTGGGGGTTGGCACTATGGAACCATTGTGGGTAATATTTGTTGTGCAGAGCTGGTATGGAATCCGCACGGAAGTGGGTTTCCTGCAGTAGTAAGATATTAGAAAGTTTTTTATGGAAGTGGTTAAAGGATCTGACTCCGCTTCTCAGGTGTATTAAACCCCCTACAGTTGAAGGTTGCTAAAGATAATGGGCAAACAGAAGACATGACGCATGCAGGTGTGGGGGGTGTGGAGGAAAGGGAAAAGCAGGTGAAGTAGGATTATTCCGTATCAGCAACTCACGGGGATAGAAACAATGGCAGGTAAGACCCAGAGAGAGATGAGAGAAAGGGAAGAGGATAGAGGAGAGAAGAGCTGAGAATAGACAAGGAGAGGGTCAAAAAACAAAAAAGGTCCAAAGAGCATATAATGATACGGTTTGGTCTTGGTCACCGTCCACACCGCCCATATAGCAAGGCAGGGATGGCAAGGAATAGACAGAGAGGGGGGTGGGGAGGGAGACCAATCCAACCAATCAAAGACAAAAAATAAAAAGACAAAAAAAGCAATAACAAAAAAGGCCACTAGGTGGCTCCAGAAGACTGTAAGGCAGGGGTGCCCAACCTTTTGAAGAGCGAGGGCCACCTAAGCGACATGGTAACCGGTCGCAGGCCACAATGAGCAGAGCCCACTCTGTTTTGTTTTTTTTCTTTTTTTGTGGCTCTAATTGGAGGTAGGCCTTTGTAAACGGACACAAGTCCATTTACATCTGCTACTCCTTACAGGTGAATGGAGGGTCCAATTGGGTTGGACTGACCCATGTCAAAGGGGCCTATGGCTCAGTGCAGGCAACCCACAGGTGCACTGCTCTGCACCTGCGGATCAGTTTGAAAGCAGCTCAGTAACCACTGCATAACAGATATGCCCATATATACACTGTGAATTTAGTAATAAACTTAACTTTAATAACAGTATTCTATTCTATTCTTTCCCAGTGCAGGAGGTCGCAGGCCACATCAGAGGGCTCCGCGGGCCACATGTGGCCCCCGGGCCACTGGTTGGCCACCCCTGCTGTAAGGAAAGCAGACAAAAAGAAAGACCTTACAGTAAGGCATACAGCCGTTAACCAAACAGCGTCCATAGTGACACTGCGAAAAAAGAAAAACCCCTGGGAGGGGGGGGTGCAGGGGAAATTCGCCGGGCAGGGTGGAACCCCGCTCCACGAAAAAACAATTATGAAGCAAAACCAACATATGGCATACGAGACATAAAAAAAGGCATTAGCGTAGAAAACAACATTAGTCAGGCATAGGCAACAGGAAACACAATGAACAGATGAGTACATTCTATAATTAAGTGCACATTTAGTAAAAAAAAAAAAACAGCAATGATGATGCTGTAAAGAACAGGCAAACTTTCTGAGGTACAGATGATGGATACTCGGAAACCAAAAGTCTGTGGGTGGGTCCCAATCTGAGTCACAGGGCCTGAGAAACCTGGAAAGAAAACCAGGTAATCAACACAAACAAAAGTATTACAGCAGGCCAGGGCTCAGGATGGGAAGACCCCAAAAATAACATTTACTGGAGTGAATAGCAGACTGATTTCTCAGATATAAGAAAAAAATAGCAACCCGCGAAAAGTGGAAACCGCGGTAACAACTCAGACACAGGGGGGGTGCAATACGCAAAAAAGAAAAAAAAATACAATAATCAGAAAAATAAATAAAAAATAAATAAAAATAGAATTGCAGTGGCTTTAACCCTGTGTCATTCCAGGAGAAAATCCCTGTAAAGGCAAAACAAGTGAGGTGACTGGTTCAATCATGGCCTATTCAGTCCTCAGGTCCCCGGCGAGGCAGAGGCTTGGGGTTGCGCTTGTGGCCCTGTGTTTGCCACGGTGAGGCAAAGGGTAAGATGGCTTAAATGGCCAGTCAGGGAGAGATACCACTGCTTGCTGTGCTGTGCTTTGTAGTGCTTTTTATCCCTTTACAACAATAAAGGCTACCTTTTTTAGGTTTATTTTGGAGTGCGGCTGTCCATGAAATTCTTTCATTGATTTAAATCACTGAGCAAATGGATGGGAGATTGCAAACCCACATGTATGGTAGAGGCTGTGTATTAACATTGGAAAAACCCCCAGATGGGACTTTAAGGGAAACAACTCGGAGTACAAAAAATAGTAATAATAATTTATTCATAATAAACAATTTATACAAAAATTTATAAAATCACATAATTGGTGCGTAACTTTCCCACGAGGATTCCAGTAGAGCCCAACGCGTTTCGGGACACGTCCCTTCATCAGGGGATAATATCCATGCGGGATCACACTATATAATACAAATGGCATCATTTAAAAATATTATACAAAAATACATTGAATATCTATACATATAAGCACTAAGAGACCACGGTAATCACATGGCACACAAATCATACCCATTACTGCACTGCACAGGCTCTTGGCTGAACTGAGATGGCCCCCCAGTGGTGGCAGGGACAACCCCCCGAGAACGCACACAAGTAAATTGGGGTCCCCCAAGAAACTTCCAACAAATCCAAGACGCGCAACCCAGATGCGGGCAGGAACGCCACAAAACCGGGTCCCAAATCCTGAACACAACAGAAATAAATATAAAGTATAATATTGTGACGGTATTAGAATGATATCCCCGTCAAAGTCTTCCCTTCTCCCCATAAAGAAAATCACCCCAATATTCCACGAGGAGGGATATTCCTGGAATCACCCAATAAGCCACACATGGGTCACGCTTATTGCTGGAACAAGACAGACTTTAATGGTATAACACAGAGCTTATATGTAATTTCCAAAACTGTTACAATGACAAATCTCCGCCCCCTCACACTGGGACTTCCATACAGATGATCAGGCAGACACGACGGAGCCGATTCTGAAAACACATTTTCTTTAGATAATGACATCAGTGAAGGTAATTACTAGTTGTAAAGAATACAATATCTAGACAGCCCGGCCCCGCATGTAGAAGCGATAATTACCACAATGAAGCAATCAGAATAATTAACATGAGTCACTTCTAATAACAGTAAACCGTAACCACAGGGCTTCTTCACACAACACAATAGACCATTTACCCTTTGAACTAGGACTGGCTGAGGAAAGGTCATTACCATATCAACAGCCTGTTAGCCGAGGAATGAGTCACCTGAAATCCTCTAACACACACACACAGCATAACGAGCAGGGAGAATTACTGAAGCATCTGTTATATCCTCTGTGTTGTGAGGGACACAAGACTCTGGGCTGGAACAATGGATGTTTATTCAGTACAGCTGTACACTGCAACATGCATCTCAGGACATTACATATCTCTTTCCTACATGTGGTCTCTCTAAGATGGCTACTATGCCCCTTGACCCTTGTCATCACTGCTGGGTGGAGCCAGCCTTAAAGTGCCAGTACATGTGGAACCCTTCAGGTATAACACCTTCCATCCATCCCTAAAAAAAAACAAAAAAAAAACACAACAAAACAATAACAGGCACAAAACATTAACTGATAACTGTCCAATAACAGTCCTCCAAACACAGGAGAATTATGGGACTTCAAGCTTCCAGGAACAGTTGCTGGGTTAATATGTCATCTGATCACTTCCGTCGGCCCCGTCGAAAGTCTCGTAATCGCTCTTGCAACTGAAACCGGTCAGGAGGGCGACAGTGTCGTTGAGGCCGGGCATCCAGCGATTCGGGACCGGAGGAAACAGGGCTGGCCGGAATGGGTACCGGCAGGGCCAAGAAGGGATCCCCCAGCTCAGAGGGTAAACAGACCTCCGGACCAGAGCTGGAGGGCTCTGTTGGAGCTGAGTTCAAAAGTTCAGAGTCCCCGCAATCATCAGTCTCTGTGCATCCTGATTCGCTGGGAGCAGATCCTTGAGACACTGGTGGTTCAGCTGGCATCAGGGATTCGGGCAGTTGAGAACGAGGACGCAGTTGGTCCGCATGACGTCTGCAAATGGAACCATCTTCCAGGCGGACCTTGTACATCTTGGGTCCCAAGGTCTCTGCAATGACAGCAGGAAGCCAACGGGTGTTGGAAGCCCCATAAGATCGGGCCCATACCTTTTGTTGGGCTGTGAATCGGGGGAGCTCATTGTGTTTGACCATCTTGTCTTGGGACTGTAGTACATGTTCCTGGACTGTTTGAGGGCGGAGCATATCCAAAACAGTCCATGGCTGCCGCCCCAGAAGGAGTTCTGCTGGAGTTTTCCCAGTGGTTGCATGTGGTGTGTTTCTGTAAGCAGAAAGGAAGGAGTCCAGCTGCAGGGGTGACAGGGACTGTTGTTTACTTGCAGCCACTGTAGCTTTGAAATAGCGTTTGAAAGTCTGCACAAACCGCTCTGCTTGACCATTTGTAGCCGGGTGGTAAGGTGCGGTCAACTTGTGCTTGATGTTGTGGGCAGTCAGGAAACGCTGAAACTCCTGACTGGTGAATTGTGCACCGTTGTCTGTGACGATTTCTCTGGGGTATCCAAACGTAGCAGCGAGATGTAACAGTATGGAAACCGTTGCCTTAGTCGTTGGCTGAGTAACAGGAATGACCTCAGGCCACTTTGAATGGGCGTCCACTATGATCAAGAAGGTGTGTCCTCTGATCGGGCCTGCAAAGTCCAAGTGTAGGCGAAACCAAGGAACCGTGGGCCAAGTCCAGGGCTGGACGCACCCTCGAGGAGGGTCTCTTGCCGTTTGTGCACATCCAGCACAAGCATTCACATATGTTGTGATATCTGAGTCTAGGTTTGGCCACCACACATAGCCTCTGGCCTTTTGTTTCATACGTGTGCTCCCGGGATGACCAGTATGTAGCAAGTCCAGAATGTGTCTCCGGAGGGTCTGTGGAATGATCACTCGGTCTCCCCATAAAACACAGTTGCCAGCCACAGTTAATTCCATACGCCTACGGAAATAAGGTTCATACTCCTGTGTGACAGTTGCAGGCCAACCGTACCGTACCCAGGAGAGTATTGTTTTCAGAAAGGTATCCTTGTTTGTATGGGCTGCTATCTCCCCAGAAGACAAGAAGGACAGGCTGGTGTAACGACAACTCTTGACCGGTGGAGAAGAGTCCATGGACCTCCCTGTCAGTCGGGACATAGCGTCCGCATTAGCATTGGCATCATGACCACGATACTGAATTTTGTAGCTGTATGCCCCCAAGAATAGGGCATAGCGTTGGAGGCGGGCCGCAGTAGTCTGGGAGATGCCTTTGTCAGGGCTAAAGATCTGAAGGAGTGGTTTATGGTCCGTCAGTATGGTGAATTCCCTACCATACAGGTAAAGATGAAACTTCTTAATTGCCCATATCAGTGCAAGAGCCTCTTTGTCAATGTGTGAGTAATTGCTTTCTGCTTTTGTCAAAGACCTGGAGGCAAATGCCACTGGTTTTTCTGACCCATCTGGTAAGATGTGAGATAGTACCGCCCCCAGGCCATAGGGTGAGGCATCACAAGCCAACGTGAGAGGCTTCTGTAGGTCATAGTGCACGAGCATGCGTGACGCCAACAGCTTCCGCTTAGAAACTTCAAAAGCACGTTGGCATGCAGCCGACCAGTCCCATCTGGAGTGTTTCTCCAAAAGCTTGTTCAACGGAAACAAGGTGTGTGCCAGATCTGGCAGGAATTTGTGGTAATAGTTCAGCAAGCCAAGGTATGATCGCAGCTGCTGGACGTTGGTTGGGGCTGGAGCTTTGACTAAAGCATCAACCTTGGCTTCTGTGGTGTGTATACCTTCTGCATCCACAAGGTGGCCACAAAACTCCAATTTAGGCACCATGAATTGGCATTTTGCGAAGTTCACTTTCAGACCCTGTTCTTGGAGTCTCGCCAACACAAGCTCCACATTCTGCTTGTGTTCCTGGTCGGTCCGTCCTGTAATGAGCATGTCATCTAGCAGGCACTGAGTGAAAGGAATGTCCGCCAAAATCTCATCCATTTTTCGTTGCCAAATGGCTGGGGCAGAGGCTACCCCAAACACCGTCCGATTATATTGATACAGTCCCTTGTGGGTGTTGATGGTCAGAAACTTGCGGGAAGAAGGATGGACCTCAAACTGTAAATATGCTTGTTTGAGATCAAGCTTGGTGAACTTTTGACCTCCTGCAAGAGAGGCAAAAATGTCATCTACTCTGGGTAGGGGATACTGGTCTATTTCCAGTTGAGAGTTCAGTGCCATGCGGAAATCGCCACAAATGCGCAAGTCCCCATTCGATTTCTTTACCGGTACAACTGGTGATGCCCACTCGCTGTGCTCTACCTTTGAGATGACACCTTGTTCCTCCAGCCGACTTAGTTCTGCTTCCACACCTGCTCGGAGTGCGAAAGGTACTGTCCGAGCTTTGAAGAACTTAGGCTGAGCGTTGGGTTTCAGCTTGAGTCTCACACAGTCATGCTTTATTTTTCCCAACTGGTCATCAAAAATCTTTGGGAACCGCTGCTTCAGGGACACCACCCATCCCTCATTATCTCCTAATGGAATGGTAACGGTGTTACAGGGACTTATGGCGATGTCTGGCATACCAAAGTGAGCAATCCAGTCTCTCCCAAAGAGAGGGGGTCCCCCATTTTCTAGGATATATAATGGCAGTCTCTTTGTCTGACCCTTGTACAATACCTTTACTTTTGCGTAACCCAGTGGGTGGAGTATCTGTTTTGAGTAGGTCTGCAGTTTGATTGGTGTTGGGCGGACAGTTTTTCGGGTCTGAAGTTGTCTCCATTGTTTCTGGGTGATAACTGAAACTGCTGCTCCTGTGTCTACATCCATCCTGAGATTCTTTCCCTCAATGGTTACATCTACAGTCATTGCGGAGGGTGCTGAATGTATATGATGTATGTCTAACCTGTGGAGCACTTGCTCATCCTCTGACTCAGATGATGATGTATATCTTCCCACCATATATGACTTTGTCTTGGGGTTCAGAGGTTGTTTATCTCGCACCTTCTTGCTACGGCAAACTCGTTTCAGATGGCCGGTCCTACCGCAATTATGACAGGTCTGATCCTTAAACCGGCAGACTTTGTGGTCATGGTCTGTATTCCCACAACGGTAGCAAGCTGACTCCCGGCTTGGTGGGGGTCTGTATTTCCAGTTTGCGGCAGTTGGTTTGACTGCTGTCCTGAAAACTTCCTGCTTCACCTCTTCCCTTCTGCTCTGGGGGTTCAATTCCTCTGTATCTTTCACAGCCATTTCCATCACTGAATTTGTACACAATATTGTCTTTTGTTGGTGCTAGCTGCTACTGGTTTACAACATTTACAGTTAGCGCAACTTTTTTCCCTCATTTTATTTATTTCCATCACTGAAGCTATCTCAATTGCCTTTGTAAGGGTAAGGTCTTTCTCTGTTAACAGTCTCTTTTGTGTGGACTCACAATTCAGTCCCATGACAAACTTATCTCTCAGTGCAGTAGGTAGGTAGTCCCCAAAAGAACAGGTAGAGGCTAGTCTGCGAAGGGCGAGCACATAAACTTTAATCTCTTCACCTGTCTGCTGCTGCCTCTGATAGAAGCGAAATCTTTCTGCAATTTCTAATGGTTTAGGCTGGAAGTGATCCTCTAGCAGTGTCAGCAGCTCTGCCAATGTCTTAGCTGCTGGTTTTACAGGGGAAAGCAGATCTCTCAGAGTGTCATATGTTTTGGCCCCAACCACTGTCAGAAACACTGCTACTTGCCTGTTGTCTGGGATGTCATTTGCACTGAAATACTGTTCCAGTCTCTCAACCCAGGAACTCCAGGATGTCTGTTCTCCATCAAACTCACTTAATGTCCCGATTAATGACATTTTCCTGCTGGGATCTGTGATTGCTTTAATCCAGGTGACAATCCACAATGTCTTTGTCTCTCTCTCAGACTGATAGACACTTTGTAAATCCCATCCTCGTCGCCACTGTTATATCCTCTGTGTTGTGAGGGACACAAGACTCTGGGCTGGAACAATGGATGTTTATTCAGTACAGCTGTACACTGCAACATGCATCTCAGGACATTACATATCTCTTTCCTACATGTGGTCTCTCTAAGATGGCTACTATGCCCCTTGACCCTTGTCATCACTGCTGGGTGGAGCCAGCCTTAAAGTGCCAGTACATGTGGAACCCTTCAGGTATAACAGCATCCTTCACAATGGCGCCCCTTTTTCTCCCTGCTCCGGCAACCCGGTTGGACCTTCCCTGGTCCAGTAGGGTTGATGGGTTCAGAGCTTTTAGTCCGAGGTTAACTCCGTTTGGCGTGACAATCCATCGGCATTCCCGTTTTTTGCTTGCCTGGGCGATAATGAATCGTAAAGTCATAGGGCTGTAAGGCCAAGCTCCAGCGTAGCAAATGGGCATTGTCCCCTGAAACCCGGTTAAGCCACACCAAGGGGTTGTGATCGGTGATGAGAGTGAAAGCCCGGCCATAAAGGTAAGGCGTAAGTTTTTTGAGTGCCCATACCAAGGCCAAACACTCTTTTTCAATGGTGGCGTAACTGACCTCCCGTGGCAACTGCTTCAGACTCAGGTATGCCACAGAGTCTTCAGATCACACGCCGGTTAGTCCCCAAGTCTTTGTGCGATCTGCAGAGTCACCAGCAGTCAGTGTGAAGACGGCGAATGGGTCTGTGCGCCGCCGTCTAGGTGTCCCGCTATGGGAAGGGGCAGGTTATGGCTCTGAAGTGACAATCCCAGGAGATTCATAAAAAAGAAAAAGTTATATTTGTTGAAATGCTGTAGCACTGGTGCTCAGAGTTCGGGGGGGAGGGGATCAGTGCCCCATAGGGTCAGCCACCCTCTGCTCCCTCCGCAGCCTCCGGTTCTCCTCTTTGAGCTTCTCCAGCTCCATCTCCAGTTCATGGAGCCTGGGGGGGTCAGCCTGCTGTGACCTCAGGTGGTTGTTCTCCTCCTCCATGCGGCTTATGCACTCCTCCAGCTCCATGTACTCACGGATCAGCTCCTGCTTGCTCATGTCCTGCAGGCTCTCCACGTGGTCCTTCATCATCAGGAACTGGGTGGTGGTGTAAGGGGCCACCGGTGGGCCCTTGGCGAACATCTCGGCCCGCATCTGGGACGCCCGCTGCGACTCCCTCTCCTCCAGCCGCTTCTTCTCCTCCCAGGTCAGCTTGTTATACGGCTTCCAGGACCTCTTCTTCTTGGAGGGTGGCCGGCGGTGCCTCTTTCTGGCCAGCTCCCTCCAGGGCCCCTCCAGCTCATGGCTGTCGCCCATGACCAGCTGACAATGGTGTTCCCTGTTGTCCGTAATAACAGATTGTACCATGAGGGCTTCGTAAGGGGTGCCCAATGGTTCTTCCCGACCCAGCTCCTGGGGATCCCAAGCCGAGTCTACACAATGGGCTGCTGCTGGTGGGCGGTACCCAGGTTGAGACCAATTTGACCTGGTGTTGTCATTCAGGGGGCAATTCTGCTTGAAGTGACCCAGCTGTTTGCACCGGAAGCAGCGTTGTTCGTTGTCCTCCTGTTGTGGATAGCGAGGGCTAGATGTCACCGGTCTGTTAGGAGGTTGGTATCTAGCGGCTGGTGGGTGTGAGGGCACCGTTGGTCGTGGAGGTTGTACCTGTGGTGTGACCTGGTTCGTCTTGCGAGTATCCGCATATTCATCCGCCAACTTAGCGGCCTCTGGTAGAGTCATGGGCCTGCGATCTCTCACCCAGTCTTTGACGTCCGTCTGGATGTGATTGTAAAATTGCTCCAGGAGCATTAGTTGCAAAATGTCCTCTGCGGTGGTGGCCTGGCTGCTGTTAACCCAGTTAGAGGCCGACAGGGATAACTGGCATGCCCATTCCACGTAAGAGTCTTTCGTGGTTTTGCGCGAGTCCCTGAACTTCTGTCGGTGGGACTCTGGGGTTACTGCATAACGAGCCAGGAGCACTTCTTTAACCCGGGCGTAGCTATGGATATCCTTATCTGGCACGGTCCGGAAAGCATCAGAAGCTTTGCCTGACAGTTTGCCTGACAATATTGCAACCCACTCTCCTCTCGCTATTCGGTGCAGGTTACATTGTCGCTCAATGACTGCAGTTGTCACAGATCCAGCCACAGTGCTGCTGCTGTCTCCGCTCCCCCTCCTCTCCTACTGTACCAATCGGTACAGAGAGCAGAGGAAGAAACCGGCGTCATCACATGACGCCGGTTTGTTTACAAGTGATCGCTTCGTCATTTGACGGAGCGATCACGTGGTAAACAGCCGCTATCAGCGGCAATTTACTGCGATCCGTGATGCGCTGGGTCTTCTAGACCCGGGGCTCACGGATGATTCCGGGAGCGTGCCCCAGGGGGCGCGCGAGAAGAGGATTCTGGGAGGACGTCCCAGGGATGTCCTCCCAGAACAACTCGAACGTG
The DNA here is from genome assembly GCF_905171775.1 of Rana temporaria. Taxonomy (NCBI): domain Eukaryota; kingdom Metazoa; phylum Chordata; class Amphibia; order Anura; family Ranidae; genus Rana; species Rana temporaria. The sequence goes on along the minus strand of NC_053498.1, from coordinate 40,648,485 downwards.
CTGTAGACGTCTTTTGTCTATAGCGCGGTCGGCAAAAGGTTAACAAGCACAGTTATGTGTAGTCTTTTTTTATTTTGCCCATAGTTTCACTTTAAGGGTTTTGATGAATTTCATGGTTTTCTGTACTGTGGTTTCTTTGTCGAGTAAGTTTAACACTACCCTCGAGGGAGCTGCTGGTTTAAATTTGGGCCTGCCGTTACCTTACTGTTCCTTGCGCTAGTCTCGGGGGTTCTCCTTGAAGAGTTATCCGGAAGAAATGTCTGCACCAACACAACGTCTCTTTCAAGGTTTTTATTGAACAAATTTTCCAACAGAGGGAGAAAGGGATGGGAAGGACTCTGGTATCTTACTTGCAGATCACAAACATTCTTCTAGGTCCAGAGGAACAACTGTCTCCACGCTGGACTAAGCAACCACCAGATAGGCTCACTCTCACTGTCCTAGCAGCCGGTGCGAAGCTCGATCAAAAGATAGTCTCTGCCACAGACTAGGTAGTAGAATTTGTTCATTAGTCTCTGTCACAGACTTGGTAAACTTGGGATTCGCTCAATAGTCTCTGCCACAGACTTGTGCAATCCCTCACTGGGTTAACTTCTGAAGAAAAAGAACAGAACACAGCTCTGTGCCAGGATCCCTCGGCGGTTCTGGCAGCACTGTGAGGTAAATTTTAATCCGGATACATCCTCCAATTGGGTCCTCAATTGCTTGGTCCCTTCCATCAGGTAAGGCGACACAGGATCATCCCTGGATCAGTAGGCCCCAGTGGCTCCGGGGCCTACATCTCAGTTGCGAGGCCTCAGGCCAACGTGGCCCCGAGGCGGAAATTGCCAACACATCCCTGAGGCCAGGAGGGCCCTCAGGTGAGGATCGGAAGACGAACCCCACAAAATGGTTTCTGTCCCTTAAGTACCCTCTCCCAGAATGCACAGTGGGTTCGCCACACCCCGGGCTGCTTCTGGGAAAGAGGCACCCAATGCATCCAGCCAGTAGCCTTTCCAACCCTGACCAGCGTTGACAGCAACACCCATCGTCAGGAGGAAAATCATACAACTAGCTGAACTGAGACCGAGCCATAATTTAGACACAATCCTTCTGAGCCAACTACTTCTCGAACTACAATTTTAACACATAGCGCCCACTCATTGGGAGCAGGGCGCTACATAAGTATTTAGTAAGCGAGAGACTTTGGGTAGGGCAGGCTTAGAGAAAAGTAAAGTCTGCCTTATCCTGGATTGAGTTGAATGAGGAATAGAGCGATATGTTTGTAAAAACATTGGCCCGGATTCAGATAGGAGATACGACAGCGTATCTCCTGATACGCCGTTGTATCTCTGAGTGCGGGCCGTCGTATCTATGCGCCTGATTCAGAGAATCAGTTACGCATAGATTTCCCTAAGATCCGACTGGTGTAAGTGTCTTACACCGTTGTATCTTAGGCTGCATATTTACGCTGGCCGCTAGGTGGCACTTCCGTATAGTTACGCGAAAAATATGCTAATTAGGTAGATACGCCGATTCAGGAACCAACGTCCGCCCGGCGCATTTTTTTTACGTCGTTTGTTTTAGGATTTTTCCGGCGTAAAGTTACCCCTGCTATATGAGGGGTATATGCAGCGTATCCTATGTTAAGTATGGCCGTCGTTCCTCCGTCAAATTTTGAAAATTTTACGTTGTTTGCGTAAGTCGTTCGAATAGGGCTTTGCGTAAGTTACGTTCACGCCGATACCAATGAGGCTTTGCGGCATAATTTTGAGCATGCACACTGGGATTTTTCCACGAATGGCGCATGCGCCGTTCACAAAAAACATCAAATACACAGGGTCAAGTGAAATTTAAATAAAACACGCCCACAACATCCCCATTTGAATTAGGCGGGCTTACGCCGCCACACATATGTTACGCCGCCGTAACTAAGGGCGCAAGTTCTTTCTGCATACGGAACTTGCGCCCAAATTTACGGCGGCGTAACGTATCGCAGATACGTTACGCCAGCAGATAGATACACAAATCTATCTGAATCCGGCCCATAGTGTTTTCAGGGTTGGTAAGGTCCCTCTTTTCAGATTTGAAATCAGTGGGTGAATAGGCATACAGGGTTTGCCTCATCGCCGTGTGACTAAATTGTCCAAGATCTCCATTTATTAGTTGTTTTGTAACCTACTGTAAGGTGGCTGGTAAACTCAGACCTGCTGTATATTTCTCCTTAAACGCTCAATATATTCCTGATTAATTTGGCTTTATAGTTTAATTCCTGGATACTTTAGGAGAGATTTGCTTGTATTATTGGCTTCCTAATAACCTTTTGTGTCTTTTACAGAATGTTTCCAATTTCATATGAGTCAGGGCGGACCATCCTGTGCTTTGATTTCATGGTTTTCACTCTCCGGCTCATTCATATTTTTGCTGTGAACAAACAACTGGGGCCCAAAATCATCATTGTCCAAAAAATGGTAAGTGTGTAAAAACATACCGTAGTAACATGACATTGCAATGTGTCATTGTTTGCCACCCCCCTAAAAAATATACCACCAGGTATATGGACATGGACAGGAGTGTGTGAATTATATTAAAGCAGGTTATAAATGAATACACTTATTGTATATGTATTTCAGCTGTTGATATAGAGTTTAGCTGTATTGTTTTTATGTTTTCGTCTCCCCGCAGATGAAAGATGTATTCTTTTTCCTTTTCTTTTTGGGAGTTTGGCTGATTGCTTACGGAGTTGCCACAGAGGGTCTTCTTCACCCCAATGATATGCGTTTGGCCTGGATTTTCCGTCGTGTCTTCTATCGGCCCTACCTGCAGATCTTTGGTCAAATTGAACTGGACGCGATGGATGGTAAGATGAAAAACAAATGATACAATTATTATTATTGTAAATTCTTCACATATCTCATTCTTTCAAACATATGCACATAATCATGATTTTTCTAACCCTTAGGTCATATTAATAGCATGAGTTGGAGTTACCTAATAGCTAAGCAAGTGGTCAAAGAATGTTTTTTTTAGATTTCTCCTTGAGTTCCTATTAAGTACTTTTTGGGGGTAATAAAGTGATTTACTATTTCATGCATAAGCATGCATAAAGAAAAACTAAGTAAGTACCTACAGCATAGCTCCCAACTGTCTCTGATTTCGAGTGACTGTCCCTGATTTGGAGCAATGTCCCCTCTGTCCCTCATGCCTCCTCATTTATCCCTCATTTTGGTCTGATCGATATAGATGTATATAAAATTAACCTTTTATCTATCAAAAATGTGTTTTCCAGCACTAAACCATTCATCTGATTTCTAAACTGCTGCATTTGCAAATTCCAAAAGCCAATATAAAGGAATAGTAATGGTAAAAAAAGCACTTGTGGGTTTACCCAATCTTGTTTTTTTTTGTACAATACTCCTTTAAGGGGTCATGGTCAGGAGTGTGTCCTATGCCTGCATACTTTTGCTGATAGGTGTTCCTCATTCCCATCTCAAAAAGTTGGGAGGTATGCCTACAGCCTGATGACCTAGCACCTCCACAAGGGTTCTAGGTTTTCCCCCACCTGCATTCACTTCTTTGATACTGCAAAGGTCCAGGTAAGAGCATTCAGTTGAATTGATGGGATCATCGCCTGCAGCCTTCTGGGAAACTGTTCCTTACATTGGCAACATATCCAATTCCAAAAAACAGTCCCCATGCTTATGCATGGGTTACCACAACTGGCTACCACCTCTGATCCATCACTGGGTCTCTCAAGGGTGGTTGCTGTTAGCTTTCCTGGCTCATAACTTTCCCCTATCTTGCTTTTTTTTTTGTCTCATCTATTTTTAGTATAAGATTAAACCCAACATGTCAAAAAAAAAAAATGACAGGAACTTTCAAATTAAAGTCTATAATACCTCATACAGTACAGCTTAGTGTGATATGCCTCAATGAAAAACATTTAAAGTGAGCCTAATAGCCAAGTGTCAATGAAAACATCAGTAAAGATAAAATGACCATGGTGTCCTGTGCTTACATACAAGAACAAATCCAATAGTGATACAAAATGTTCAATAAACAGATGTGAACACTTCAATCCTTCACCGCTCTCTTCTGTGATACATGTCATCTCCCCAGAACAATCCACAGTGACCTCTTTCCCCATGAAAATCATATAAACACTCACCAGACTAAACAGCCTTTCTTTCTCAAGAAAAGACAAACACTCTCAATCTGTCTCAGAAGAAATCCTCCACTGTCAGCATGGATGGCTTCTCAGGACTTCAGACTGCAATGTCTCCCCTCCTCAATAGAGTGAAAGCAGGATCAAGATGTCTCTCAATGAATACTTCTCAGCCTATGTGGATGACTGTTCCAGACTCCAAAGGAGGAGGATTGATCCACAGATTGACAATTCTCACATAGTGTAATACATTCTTATAAAGTAATTTATTGAAATAAACTATTATGCTCACAGGTAACAAATTAATAAAAGCCGGTATCAAGTAATAAACCTGGTCTAAAACCCAGAGTAAAAGTGACGTGTACACAGGAATTAACAGCTGGCTCTTTCTGTGTATACTAGGACTATTAGACACCAGCTTCCGCCCACACTATCACTCTGCCTCCATGCATTTCACCACTATGACAACTTCACCAAGAGGAACTTGAGACAAACTTGAAAATTCAAAAGGCAAGACACCCAAACAAAAGCAAAGTAACAAGGTATATGCAGTTCAATGTGATGAGGCATGCAAAGACCTCGACAAATGGGTGGCCCAATATAGGAAGGCAAATTCGACAGGTCCACAGTCTTTCTACACCTTACAGAGCATGTAAACCCCTGACATTAACCTTTCTGCTTTCTTTTAGCCTGTTTAATATACCAATAGAAGCATTTTGTTATCTATTTTAAAAATGCCAAAAAAGTTCAATCACATCAGAAATTCAGATCAATACCGGACACTTTAACCCCCTTCCTGGCCCTGTCTGTGCCATGTAATCACTGTGACCAATCAGAGCTTATCACAATAGTACACAAACAAAGGCAAGAATCAAAGTCTTTCATTGTGTACAACTGTTATGTGATCTGCTGTGATTAGCCACAGTGTTTACATGGTACCGGCAGCAGGCCGGTACAGTGATCTGTCGTCCGCTGGACACAAAGGGTGACAGATTGTGCTGGAGCTTGGCACATTGGGTACATGCGAGGCATGATCCTGGGAGGATGTCATATGATGTCCTACAAGGATAACAGGGCTACCGCTTGGCCGTCATATTACAATAGGCCGGATGGGAGGGGGTTAAAGACCCTTCCTAATTCTTATAGAAGACTACAGAATAATTAGCCTTTATGTTTAGATCTGAGAGTAGTAGAGTTTGAGGTTGAGTAGTTTGGCAAGAGTCATTGGGCATGGCTGATAATACTCAGTCAACAAAAAAGCCACATGGTGTCAGCCATAAAATACAAACAAAGCATATCCCTCTATAGTGTGTACTTGTCTCAATTAGGAGCCCTAAGTGTCACTTTTTTCTGCTCCTTCACTCCTCTGCTATAAGTATGATTCACTTTTGATAAGTTTTCCTGACACCAAGAGAAAAATGGTGAAAGTGGAGGGACCTCCAGCTAATTTACAGTCTCAGCTCTGTTCCTGTGTGCTGTGTAAAGGGGGGTATGTCCCTTCCCTCCAATCAGCTCTCGGAGCGCTCCTCACTGAGCTCTGCAGAGTATAACTTTAGCTCTCTGCCACTTTTTTTCAATTCAGCACTTTGAAAGGATGTAATGTGGAGAAGAGAAGACTGCATATAGACAAGCACAACTTATGTAGGCGGATTTGTTTAATCTCTGTGTATCACCTGAGGCCAGTCACCTCACTCGGTATATGTAAGGGCTTACAACCACTTTAAGAACTGGATGCATTTCTGGCATATCAAAATGTGTACTCTTTTAAAGGATTACAACATGGAGATATGGGCATGTATTGTAGATATGCAGCATATGTTTTTTTGCCTTGACATAAACTGTAATTAAGAAGGTGTGAAAGAAGGCATCTACGTTAAACTGGAACAACCATCCCTAAACAGCAAGGGGGACCTTTACATCACCAGTCACCCACATGTTACAGTCTCTACCATGACATTCTGCCAGTTTACCCTCTTCAGCAATGTAACTCCAACGGTTAACACATAAGCGTAAAAATAGTGCTGCGCTGTAAATGAAATTAAAGTGCTCAGTGACAGGTACACTTGGCTGAGGCAATGAACCTAAGGTCAATAAATAATGAATTCTAAAAAATTAATCCAGGGAAATGCTCAATAAATAATCAAATACTTGGTAAATAAAATAATGTTGTCCGTATGGTGTATGAATAAAGTGAAGGAATGCTCAGTGAGGGGTGCACTGAAAAGAGCAAGTAACTAAAAATACATCACAAATCATAAAACAGTGAAAAACGTGTCGCATACTTATCTTGTAGAGAAAATGCATATGCCTAAATGTAATAAATGACTGATGTATAATGGTTGTAATTTTGCTTACCTACTATGGCAATATCCTTATTGTTTGAAATGTATGCTTAAAAAAATATATAAACAATAAAAAAAAAAAGACTGACTGAATAAACAAAGTAATATCCATAAAATATAAAGGTCAGGATGAATAGGTGACTGTATAATAACTGTGCCAAAAAATAAAGTGCTGGTGCTGGTGACCACTTTCTGGCATGAAGTGCTGGTAACGGGGGATTTCCTGACTTCTGTGCAACGTAATGTGTGGATGTCCCCTTACCTTACCGCTGAAAGGCAACAGCATGTTGGCATGGGCGTAGGAACCGGGGGGGACGGGGGGGACGAATCCCCCCCAGGAAATAATGCGGGGGGGACAGGTATTGTAAAATCCCCCCCAGGTTAGGAGGACTTGTGTCATTTTTCTGAACTCCGTTAGCGTTATTGTCACCGCCATTTTGCGGCAGATGGTGCCCTTGGTTTGGGCGAATGTGATCAGGTGCTCTGGCGTGGTTGGCCAGTCCTTGAACGCGGGCGGCGCATGCGCGAAGGCAGCCCGCGCATCTGTAAGCCGCCGCCGTCTTCTCCACCCTTCCTCTCTGACCGGACCTGGAAATACTCAGAGCCTTCATCTGGGACCGGGAAGTGGAACAACTCGATGGACAACAAAAAGTGAGTCACGAGTGAGGGAGGCAGAGCAACCGCCGGTCAGCAGCAGCAGTTAAAAGTTAGGGAGAGGAGAGTATAGACAGCGAGACCGTTACATGCCAAAAGTCCCCTCCCCTCAGGAATCAGATTAATGATTTACTGAGCTTCATAATGTTATCCCTCAGGGCTTTCAGCATCATGTAAGGGGTTAAATTATGAATCCTGCTAGGTATTTGGCATGTCGAATTCCCTGAGGGATACATCATATAGCAGGATTATTTAACCCCTTGGGGTTAATCCTGCTATATAATGCATCCCTCAGGGAATTCGACATGCCAAATACCTAGCAGGATTCATAATTTAACCCCTTACATGATGCTGAAAGCCCTGAGGAATAACATCATGAAGCTCAGTAAATCCATTAATTCGATTCCTAAGGGGGGGCTTTTGGCATGTAATGGTCTCTGTCAGTACTATCTGTGCATTAACACGTGGTGTGACTCTCCTAGCGGCTGATAACCCCCGCTAGCGGCTGATAAAGGGTTAATACCACCCGCAATTCGCCTCTGCAGAGGCGCATTGCGGGTGGTATTACCGCGGTTTCCCATTGTTTTAAATGGGAAGGAGCGGTATACATACCGCTCCAAAGATGCTGCTCGCAGGAGATTTTTTTCTCTCCTGCCAGCGCATCGCCTCAGTGTGAAAGCCCTCGGGCTTTCACATTGAGAAGGCTGGGCAGGAGTTTTTCAGGCGGTATAGCAGCGCTATTTTTAGCGCTGTACCGCCTGAAAAACTCCTCAGTGTGAAAGAGGCCTTACTGCTGCTGACCGGCGGTTGCTCTGCCTCCCTCACAGGCTTACATGCTGAAAGCCCTGAGGGATAACATCCTGAAAATCAGTAAATTATTAATCCGGTTCCTGAGGATTAATAATTGCACCTATTGACATTCATTTATTTATTCATTTAGCGCTGTACTTCATTTTACATATTTCAGTGTAGGTGTATGTGTCAGGTAGGTGTCGGGGGTCAGTGTATGTGTCAGGTAGGTGTCGGGGGTCAGTGTATGTGTCAGGTAGGTGTCGGGGGTCAGTGTATGTGTCAGGTAGGTGTCGGGGGTCAGTGTAGGTGTCGGGGGTCAGTGTATGTGTCAGGTAGGTGTCGGGGGTCAATGTAGGTGGCGAGTAAAAATGCTGTCCCCCCCAGATTTGTAAGGGTTCCTACACCCATGCATGTTGGTATATCTTTCCATGGAACCAGTGATATCTCCTGGAAAGCTCGCAGTCCAGCGTCTCTGGCTCCGCTGGTGTGTGTCTCCTATCTGGAATCAGAGTTCCCTTTTTGTCCCTGGTGTGTCTGCATCATGTAAGCCTCTCCATGTGCTCAGATTAAGAAAAAGGGAACTCTGATTCCAGATAGGAGCCGGGGACGCCGGTCTGGGAGCTTGTCGGGAGATTTCACTGGTTCCATAGAAAGATATACCCACATGCTGTGGCCTTACAGCCGTAAGGTAAGGGGACATCCACACAGTACGTTGCACAGAAGTCAGGCAATCACCCGTTACCAGCACTTCATGCCAGAGAGTGGTCACCAGCACCAGCACTTTATTTCTTGGCACAGTTATTATACAGTCACCTATTCATCCTGACCTTTATATTTTATGGATATTACTTTGTTCAGTCAGTCTTTTTTTTGACACAGTTATTATACAGTCACCTATTCATCCTGCATTTTATATTTTATGGACATTACTTTGTTTATTCATCAGTCATTTATGCATATGTATTTTCTCTACAAGATGAGCATGTGACACTTTTTTCACTATTTTATGATTTGTGATGTATTAATAGGAACTTGCTATTTTCAGTGCACCCCTCACTGAGCATTCCTTCACTTTATTCATACACCATACAGATAACATTATTTTATTTACCAAGTATTTTATTATTTATTGAGCATTTCTCTGGATGAATTTTTTAGAATTCATTATTTATTGACCTTAGGTTCATTGCCTCAGCTAAGTGTACCAGTCACTGAGCACTTTGCACTTTTCATTTACAGCGCAGCACTATTTTTACGCTTATACTTTTTTGGGTTTTGACATTACCTTCAGTGCTTGCAGCAGTACCTTTACTTATAGATTTGGTTAGCGCGGGAATATATTGTTTATCTTAGCGGTTAACACATGTATCATATTTTATAATTATTGATTATAAACGGTGTGGTTTATAATCCACAGAGTGGTTTTATAAACTTTCACATCTCCCACCATGTTCTTGGTAATCAGATACTGCATTGACACCTTCTATATTGATTGAATTGGGGTGCCTAAGTTACCCTTGTGGGGTATGTTTCTAAATCTTATTAGAGCCAATCCTATCTTCTATGAGGTAGTGAGCAGCCATCTAGATTAAGGAAGGCCTGTTGACATGGTGTATCTGGATTTTGCAAAGGCATTTGATACAATTTCCCATAAATGTTTATTGTACAACCTAAGGTCTGTGGGCATGGACCATAGGGGGTGAGTACATGGATTTTAAAACTGGCTACAGGGGCAAGGTCAGAGGGTAGTGATACATAAGGAGTACTCAAAATGATCCGGAGTGGAAAGCGGGGTACCCCAGGGTTCTGTCCTGTGACCAATCCTATTAAACTTTTTCATAAACGATCTGGAGGATGGGATAAACAGCTCAATCTCAGTATTTGCAGACGATGCCAAGCTAAGCAGGCAATTTCTGTGCAGGATGTGGAAACCTTGCAAGAAAATTTGAACAAATTAATGTGGTGGGCAACTACATGGCAAATGAGATTTAAAAATGTAAAATAATGCATTTGGGTGGCAAAAATATGAATGCAATCTACTCACTAGGGGGAGAACCTCTGGGGTAATCTAGGATGGAAAAGGTCCTAGTGGATGATGAGCTCGGCAGTGGCATGCAATGCCAAGGTGCTGCAAGCAAAGCAAACAGAATATTGGCATGCATTAAAAAGGGGATTAACTCCAGAGATAAAACGATAATTCTCCCACTCTACAAGACTTTGGTCAGGCCGCACCTGGAGTATGCTATCAAGTTCTGGACACCAGTCCTCAGGAAGGATGTGCTGGAACTGGAGAAAGTCCAGAGAAGGGCAGCAAAGCTAATAAAGGGACCAGAGGACCTTCGTCATGAGGAAAGGTTACGAGCACCTAACTTATTCTCTCTGGAGAAGAGACGCTTGAGAGGGGATATGATTTCAATGTACAAATATGGTACAATAGGGATAAAACTTTTCTGTGAAAGGGAATTAAAAATTAGAAGCAGTTTAACCTTAAACTGCGTAGAGTGCTCTTTACTGTAAGAGCGGTAAGGATGAGGAATTCTCTTCCACGGGCAGTGGTTTCAGCGGGGAGCATCGATAATTAAAAAAAAAACGATTAGGCATCTGAACAACCACAACATACATGGATATACAATGGAATGCTAACATAAAAACATACGCACAGGTTGGACTTGTGTCTTTTTTCAACCTCACCTACTTTGTAACTATACTATGGATGAGTGGCAAAATGTCAAACAATTAGAGTGAGTTTTGTTTTGATCCCAAAAATATTTACGTAAAACCGAGTTATGATGGGTGACAGGGATTTTTAAAGCCCTAAAGAACAACACTTTATTTTATAAAAAAAATTAACAAAACTTTGTTTGAACAATGATAAAATCCACCAACACCCACAATTATCACATCACCCATCATTTTACAACATGAAGATATGACCATCTCTGTATATATAAGCACCAATCATGCTGGCGTGTAAAAAAAAAAAAACTTGTAAAGAAAGTATCGTATACGTATGCTCAACGGGTTTTGAGACCTGCTCTTCCTCAGGGATGATCCCTAGACCTTCATATTGAAAAATATAAGGGTTTTTACCCCTGTCAATATCTTGACATGTATGTCCCATTGGGGAGATTTCTTTCACCTTCTGTCCCATAGCCAAAATCGGAATTAGGCATTGCCTCACTTTGGAGGGGCTTCCCCTCCAAAGTGAGTCAATCCCTGATTCACCAGAACTAGTGTTTTATGATAAATGGTACATGATGATTATGTTGTGGACTAAACCGAACAACTGTGGTATAATGTACAGGTTAATTGTAATATATATTTTTTTTTATATATTTTTTTTATATTACAGCTGGGAAGTTATCAATTGGCAACTGCACAGATGACCCTGTGGCTATCATGAATGAAGAGTTACCCCCATGTCCCAACACTTTTGCCAACTGGCTTGTGATTTTGCTTCTGGTTGTTTTCTTGCTTGTTGCTAACATCCTCTTGCTGAATCTGCTGATTGCCATGTTCAGGTAACTAATGTATATGGGGGTCATGTTATTTCATTATGTTCTTAAAGGTGACCTCTGTCAAAGTATTGCTGGATGTTTATTGCTGGATTGTTTGGTGGCTGGTGGTAGTTTTGCTTCAATTTCCTCAGCTGTTTTCCTGTGGTGTTTGTCTGCTAGTAACCAGTTTACAAGGGAGAAAGGAAAATGCCTACTAAGGCTAGGTTTACACAGGTCCAGTGTGAATTTTCCCTTTGTTTTCAAAATTTCCAAAGCAGCTGTTTAGCTGCGATTTTAGATGTGGTTCAGATGCAAATTTTAGAGCCATCGGCCACCATCGTCCTTAACATTAGCTGGTTGCTAAGGAGAGGGCCGGGAACCCGTCTGCCGCATCCTTAACAGAGCTTTCCCTACCCCAAAAACTGGTATGGTATGGATTTTGGGGGGACCCTATGCCATTTTTTTTTTGTTGTTGGTGTGGCGGTTTCCCTTAAAATCCATACAAGACCTAAGGGTCAAGTATGGATCTCAGGGTGGACTCCATGCAGTTTCTTTTTACAATTTTGGCATGACAATCTCCTTAAAATTTGTATCAGACCCGAAAGGGCCTGAAATGGATTGGGACGCTGTTTGTTTTTTTTGGATCGAATTTGTGTTTAAAACTGAGATGTGGGTTTTCAGTGCTCAGAAAATGGGACTCTTTTTATTTATTATTTTCAGCGAATTTGCACTGCCACTGCACCGCATATATATGAAGACGTTTGCTCCCATACGTAGTGGCGTGCGAGACATTAGGTGTGTCCGGACATGATACCATCTCATACCATCACAGCTGTGTTCTAAATAGTCTGGTCCCCACAATTTTGGGATATTCTCCTAACTTTTATGGGAATATTTTTCCCTCATTTACATATGTGCAGTATATACATATGATCCTGCACTCCTTCCTAATTTTGGACTAGCCCTGCATTTGCTGTGCCTCATACATCTGGATCTACACACCAGTCTATATCTGTCTGAAAACACACACCTATATCCATTTTCTTACCTGGAACGTGTTACTCCATTGATCCAGAGTTTCCATTGGAAATCCTATATATTTTTTCTTATCCATTATCGTGGATGAAAGTTTTCTTTTTAAGCTCCTGAAGAAGCAGTAACATGCGAAACATGTAGAGCCTATTTATCAAAAAACGCCAATTGAAGTCTACGTTCGTTCATCAACTATTGTTGTTGTCCCTTGTGGACTATTTGTGGTTTTTGTATAACCCCTCTGGGTTATTAGCATTTTAGAGATATTCTATGCTTACCAATGTTTTTAATGTAGTAAAATATATGTTTTTTTATATATTGTTTTTCTGTACTGTAATTGTTGATTCAACCACCCAGTTTCCTGGGCTTGTATCAATAAAAAACTTTTATACCTTATGTTAACCACTGGTGCCTATAAAGTCCATTATTCCTCCAAAAATTAAAATTCTCTATATATGAACCGGCTCCATAGAAAGCCAATTTGATTAAATGGTCCTGCAAATCGAATGTGGTCCAATCCGCATATATGTGAATTGAGCCTTAGTGTAGCATAATGGCTGTTTATTAAAAACACAAAATTGTTAAGTCAACAAGCTCATTATGAAGACCGCTGTACTGTGTGTTATGCATCTGTCCCTCTGTGCTCTGGCTAGCTTTGTACAGTATATCTGGAAGGATGGTGAAAATATGGCGCCTTGAGCATCGAACTTCCAGGAACCACATTGGAACGCACGCTCGTAGAGGTGACGTCACAGCATCGGGACATAATTGGCTATGAGACTGTTTCTGCTCTGGGGACAGCTCCCATGAGTATTATGGACTATTGACAGAGACTTTTTTGGACTATATAATTTATGTTTATGGGGACAGCCAGAATGGATTGTGTGCCTATTGTTTCCTTTTATCACATAGTAACTGACCAACGCCAGAGGGTTTCTTCTTTTTCCAAACACCATGCTATAAAGCTGGGTACAAACTGCAAGCTCTTTTTTTATTGTTCAACCCAGTGGGTTAAACGAAAGAAAAAAACTATCTACTGAAAAAAAAAACTATATCACTATACCATGTCGAACAGACTGCTGAACAAGCTGATTTTCGAACAGTGTGCACCCAGCTTATGAGTCACAGTTCCACACTCTGATTTTTGTATGGAATAGATGTACTGTTATTATTTGTTTTACATAAGGAAGAACATAGGGTGAAGAATTGATAAAAAATAATCCTGACTTTGGTCATACTGTGCTATTTATCACCTGCGCCTTTCATCTCACAGCTACACCTTCTCCAAAGTACAAGGAAACAGTGATATCTACTGGAAATTCCAGCGATACAACCTAATTGTGGAGTACCACAACCGCCCAGCACTGGCTCCCCCCTTCATCATCATCAGCCACATTCACACCTTCATCAAGCGCAAGATCCGCAAGGTGGAGTCACAGAAGATCAGACATTTCAGTAAGTAATGATTTTCATATAGAGGCTAGGCAGTTTATCATATTTTCGGGGGCTTTGTACAGACCATGAACACAGAAAAATGTGACAATTGGTATAATATTAAAAAAAGGAATTCCCACCCCATAAACACACAGAGTGGGGGAAAGGAAATGGAAAAATCCTGCCAGGCAACAGCATGCCACAGGTTAATGCATACTATTGGAGCCTGCAACTGTGGTCTCTGTACTACATATGTAGCCACTGTTAATAGGGGGTCAAGCAAGAAGTAATGTGATTTAAATGTGTAATTTTTTTGAGCAATTAGGCCTTGTTTTTACCAACCCCACTTACCTAAAGTGTAAAATACAGCTGGAAGAGACTGCTTACATTGTGATAGCGGGCTGGGGATCTTCCCCCCACACTAGTGGTCACAATGTAAAAAAAAAAAGAACTGAAAGTGGAACAGGAATCCTCTGTATGTTTGCAGCTAAGGCTAGGACCATGCAAGTTTATTGGAGATGGTTTAGAGTAGATAGGCTAGCCCTACTTAGCTTGGGGAATAGTCAGGATGGGGTTTTATAATTTGTCCAAAAGTGCTGCCTTGTCTGCCGCCACTCACTTGTGTGTAAATACCCTGGGGATCAACCCTAAACTGTGACTTGTGGAAAGTTTTTTAGTGCACCCATCTATAGTATAGAATTGACTTGGTGCTTTAAAGCGGAGCTCCACCCTAAAGTGGAACTCGTGCTGATTGGAACCCTCCCGTGTCACATTTGACACCTTTCAGGGGGGAGGGGGGTGCAGATACCTGTCTAAAGACAGGTATTTGCACCCACTTCCGGCCCAGCATTCACGGGCAAAAGACGGGCATTGCATCACATCCCGTCGCCTCCCAGCACACAGCGGGAGCCAATCGGCGGGCGCAGCACGACTCGCGCATGCGCCGTAGGGAACCAGGCAGTGAAGCCGGAGCGCTTCACTTCCTGGTTCCCTCACAGTGGATGGCGGGGGGGGCAGCAGAGTGACGAGCGATTGTTCGTCCTCTGCTGCGGACGGCACTGGTCTCCAGGACAGGTAAGTGTCCTAATATTAAAAGTCAGCAGCTGCAGTATTTGTAGCTGCTGGCTTTTAATATTTTTTTGGGCCGGACATGCGCTTTAACGTGGTAGTAAACTGAAGCATTGGAAAAAAAAGCACCTTATTAAATACTTAACTTAGAAAAAAGTCCTCCAGCGGTGCGCTGTCACTGCTGACAGGGCTTCCATTCTCACACCTAGGCGTCTTTCTGGGTTTGCGGGCTCCAGCAGCTTTAATGGCCAAGCTGTGATGTCACTCCCATGCAGCGCTCTGAAGGAACAGCATGCAGTGACATTGAGATATTCATTTTACCCTACAGGTAAGCTTTATTATAAGCTTACCTGTAGATAAAAATCACAAAGTGGACTTAACTACCACTTTAAAGGCTAAGTTCACCTTTCATAATTTGTTACACCCGTATACATGTTACAAAGCTGGGCACCTCTTCTATATACTCCCATGTTAAACGTAAGTCTAGTCATGGGCACAGTGAGGCATGCAGATGGACACCCTAGGCTTATATTCGAGTCAATGCGTTTTCAAATTTGTTTGTGGTAAAATTGGGTGCCTAGGCTTATATTTGGGTCGGCTTATACAGTAATTTTTCCTCATTAGATTGGTCTTTAGAGTCTTCAGTATAAGGGTGTATTTGGAGCTACCCGGGTAACTCTGGTTAACGTATACCTCCCAAACTCAAATCAGCTGCTCCTTTTAACCACTTAAGACCCGGACCATTATGCAGGTAAAGGACCTGGCCCCTTTTTGGGATTCGGCACTACGTCGCTTTAACTGAAAATTGCGCGGTCGTGCGACGTGGCTCCCAAACAAAATTGACGTCCTTTTTTTTTCCCCACAAATAGAGCTTTCTTTTGGTGGTATTTGATCACCTCTGCGTTTTTTTTTTTTTTCGCTATAAACAAAAATAGAGCGACAATTTTTTAAAAAAAACAATATTTTTTACTTTTTGCTATAATAAATATCCCCAAAAAAGATACAAAACATTTTTTTCCCTCAGTTTAGGCCAATACATATTCTTCTACATATTTTTGGTAAAATGATTGGTTTGCACAACATTTTTAGCGTTTACAAAATAGTGGATAGTTTTATGGCATTTTTTTATTATTATTAGTAATGGCGGCAAACAGTGATTTTTTTCATGACTGCGACATTATGGCGGACACATCGGACACTTTTGACACGTTTTTGGGACCATTGTCATTTTCACAGCGAAAAGTGCTATACAAATGCAATGATTACTGTGAAAATTACACTGGCAGTGAAGGGGTTAACCAGGGGGGCGCTGAAGGGGTTAAGTGTTCCCTAAGGGAGTGATTACCACTTTGAAGGGGCGTGGCTGTGCGTGTGACGTCACTAATCGTCATTCAGTATTTGCAGTGTTGGCCCTTCTTTTTCAGGACCTCTGCGATTTGACTGGGCATGCTCTCAATCAACTTCTGGGCCAATTCCTGACTGATGGCAACCCATTCTTTCATAATCACTTCTTGGAGTTTGTCAGAATTAGTGGGTTTTTGTTTGTCCACCCGCCTCTTGAGGATTGACCACAAGTTCTCAATGAGATTAAGATCTGGGGGGTTTCCAGGCCATGGACCCAAAATGTCAATGTTTTGGTCCCCGAGCCACTTAGTTATCACTTTTGCCTTATGGCACGGTGCTCCATCGTGCTGGAAAATGCATTGTTCTTCACCAAACTGTTGTTGGATTGTTGAAAGAAGTTGCTGTTGGAGGGTGTTTTGGTACCATTCTTTATTCATGGCTGTGTTTTTGGGCAAAATTGTGAGTGTTCCCACTCCCTTGGATGAGAAGCAACCCCACACATGAATGGTCTCAGGATGCTTTACTGTTGGCATGACACAGGACTGATGGTAGCGCTCACCTTTTCTTCTCCGGACAAGCTTTTTTCCTGATGCCCCAAACAATCGGAAAGAGGCTTCATCGGAGAATATGACTTTGCCCCAGTCCTCAGCAGTTCATTCACCATATTTTCTGTAGAAGATCAATCTGTCCCTGATGTTTTTTTTTGGAGAGAAGTGGCTTCTTTGCTGCCCTTCTTGACACCAGGCCATCTTCCGAAAGTCTTTGCCTCACTGTGCGTGCAGATGCGTTCACACCTGCCTGCTGCCATTCCTGAGCAAACTCTGCACTGGTGGCACGCTGAATCCTCTTTAGGAGACAGTCTTGGCACTTGCTGGACTTTCTTGGGCACCCTGAAGCCTTCACAAATGCAGTGAAATTTTTTTTATGGGATTAAGTTCATTTTCATGGCAAAGAGGAACTTTGCAATTAATTGCAATTCGTCTGTTCACTCTTTAAAACATTCTGGAGTATATGCAATTTCCCATCTCAAAAACTGAGGCAGCAGACTTTGTGAAAGTTAGTATTTGTGTCATTCTCAAAACTTTTGGCCATGTCTGTACATCTCGGGCAGACTTGATATCTGCTTTCTTGATATCCTCAAGTATGCCCTTCCTTCCGTCAGAGGTATCTGAGGGAATGGAAGCACCTATAACAAAGGAAGAACTGGTCACAGTAATAGCCTCTTCTAAATTAGGGAAGGCCCCGGGACCAGATGGGCTAAATCTCTTTTATTACAAAACTTTTCAGGATGTTCTCTCTCCCTATTTTCTCTGGGCCTACAATTCCATTTCAGCTAACTGTAAGTTAACAGATGACACCTTGAGGGCACATATTATGGTCATCCCTAAGCAGGACAAAGACCACACTCAATGTGGAAATTATTGACCATAACACTCTTAAATGCCAATTTAAAACTATTTTCTAAAATCTTAGCGAACAGGCTATTGCCATATATTCCCCATCTCATCCACACAGATTAGGCAGGTTTTATCCCTCAGAGAGAAGCTAGGGACAACACTATAAGGGCAATAGATCTGATCCACTCTGCCCAATCAGAGGCCTGACCCTTTCTGCTTTTATCAACAAATGCTGAAAAAGGCCTTTGATCGGCTAGACTGGCAGTTCTTACAATCCACCCCAGCCTGGGACTTCAAATACTGACCTGGATTCAGGCATTATATACTGGCCCTACAGCCGCTGTGTTGGTGAACGGGGCCCGAACAGAGTACTTTTGTCTGTCCAATGGGACCAGACAGGGATGCCCTCTTTCACCATTAATTTTCATGTTAACCCTAGAACCCTTTTTGTGCAAAGTCAGAACAGACCCCTTGATCAGTGGAATACAGGTATCAAGCATGGAGCATAAAATCGTGGCATTTGCAGATGATCTTTTATTTTTTCTCACTGATCCGGAGGTCTCGCTACCGCACCTATTTCAATGTTTTGCCCAGTACAAGGACCTTTCTAATTTTTCTATAAATGATTCTAAAAGTGAGGCGATGAGTATCCTTCTCCCTATAGAGTGTATCAAAAAGTTACAAGGCCTTTACCGGTTTAAATGGGTTCAGTCTTTTTTGAAATATCTGGGGGTCAAATTAACACCAGATACGGGTTTATTATATGAGATTCATTTTTGTACACTACTAGTTAAAATACGATCACATCTCCAACTTTGGCAAACTAACCCTTGCGTGGTTCAGGAGGTGTACCTTCTCACTAAGCCCATGGTCAGCATTTTAATTGGCACACTATTTAAGGTCTATACCGGATGGGGAATTGTATGTCAGGCCATTGCCATCCTTCGAGCGTCTATGTACGGAGGGAAAAGATGTACCACATTTGGTGACATTGTTGTATAAACTGATCATCCAGCTTCTATAAGGTCATGTCCTCTCGTACATACGACGCTGGGAGGAGGACCTCCAAATCTCTTTCACAAGCATGCAAATTAAAAGGATTATATCTCTGACACACAAATCTTCAATAGCAAGTCGCCTCCAAGAACAGGGCTACAAGTTGCTAGTTAGGTGGTACAGGGTCCCGGCCCTACTCAATAAACTTTATCCGCAAATCTCCAACCTATGTTGGCATTGTAAGAAAGCGCCATGGACATTATTACATATTTTTTTGGTCGTGCCCATTAATTACACTTTTCTAGAAGGAAGTGGGGAATTGGATTAAACAATTGACATCAGTTGACCTTGGCTCGGAACCCTTTGGATACCTCCTGCATTTAAATGCAATACCACTCTATAAATATAAAACTTCCTTGGTAGCCTATATGCTGAATGCTGCTCGGGCATGCATTCCAGATTTTTGAAAGTCTACCATCATACCTATGAAACATTGGTTTTCTAGAATAGAGGAAATTAGGATAATGGAACATCTGACAGCTTTATTCTATGGTAGAGAGAAGAAATGTATGGAAACCTGGCGACCATGGATATCCTTCACCTGTACACTTCAATATGATTGCTTTTTTTCTTAGCTTTCAATTGATTTTGAGCCTTGGATAGGGGGGGGGGGGCTGCCCCGGGGGAGAGAAGGGGGGGGAGTCCAAGTATATCTTTAAATAAGATGGGGTTTATTTTTCTCTTGTGACTCAGAGGGTATGGGGTCGGTGGAGGAATTTTTTTTTTTTTTTTTTTTTTTATTTGTTTCAGACAACAGAAGGGAAGGTAAATATAGGAAGAATCCAGGCAGAGTTGGGTTGGGAATGTACCATAGGTTAATAGTGGTAATATTCCTAACTATGTACAATCGTTTATTTCCTTTGTTCTTCGGGTCTATATTTCCAATTTCTAGGAAGTTTTAATTTGATACGCTGCAGGTCCTAATTTAATTTTGTAGTTATTGGTTTTTCCTAGTCGGATGGCTAGATTCGTTTTCTTACTATAACATAGAATTTTTCCTTCTCTTAATATCGTTTACATTGTTTATACATTTTGTTATAGCTGAAAAAATCTTTGACTAAAGAATTATATTTGAAAAAAAGAGTATTCAGTAAAGCAATATTTACAGTCCTGCAGTGGAGTGCTGGTTTTTCACCTTACACTACCGGTTGCAGTGCATTAGCCACATTATAAAATGCCACTTGGCAAAAGAAAACGGGCATTCAGGAGGTGATGGGATTACCTCCTGAACACCGGACAGTGGCTGCTTAGCAGCACTCTGATAAACTATCCACTGCAGATCACTTTTCAAAGGTTTGGCGTGTGTGATCCTAGTCTAGCAGTCACAATGTTACATCAACACCACAAGAGTGATCATTTAAAAAAAATATTTCTAAACAAAATGCAAATTTCTGTGTTTTTGGTGCATTCAGAAGAACAAGTGAACAGATTGAGACTGACTGAGGTTTCTTTTTACTTTAAACCCTAGCATTGTACACGTGCCAGTAAATAAAATTTTGTTTTGTAGTGTTGGAATTGAAGGAGCCTCTAGACAGCAGGATGCTAACATGGGAGGCTGTTCAGAAGGAGAACTACCTGGTGAATATCGCCAAACACATGAGAGACAGTGACACAGAGCGCCTCAGACGAACCTCACAAAAGTAAGGAATTAAAATTGCAGCTTAGCTACTCCCGTTTTTGCAGCACCAAAATGTGATGTTTTATTAAGCACTGTGAAGAAATTAAGAAAATGTAGATGTAGATTTAACCACTTGATTATTGGCCACTTAAACCCCCTCCTGCTCAGACCAATTTTCAGCTTTCAGAGCTCACACTTTGAATGTCATGCAACACGATTTTTTTGTCTTTTTTTCATACACATGGAGCTTTCTTTTGGTAGCATTTGATCACCTCTGGGTTTTTTTGCAATATAAATGAAAAAAGACCCAACATTTTGAAAAAATATATTTTTTTCTTTGTTTCTGTGATAACATTTTGCAAATAAAAAAAGGTTCTTCATAAATTTTGGCAATAATTTATACTGATACATATCTTTGATACAAATAACCAAAAATAGTGGATAATTTTTGGTCTGTGTGAAAGTTCTAAAGTCTACAAGCTATGGTGCAAATCAGGGTCGGCCCTATGGTGGGGACCATCTGTACCAAGCGGCACTTTCAGGGGGGGTGGCAAACTGACACCCACCAGCCAGCCTGTTCTGCCTGCTTTGCTGCCTGTCAGGAAGACCGGCGCCGCTGCTGCTAGTGGTGACAGGAGGCGTACAGCCGGACAGAACACTCACTGGCCGGGGGGGGGGGCAGTAACCGGGTAAGTGAGCGGGCCGGCCTGTCGGCAGGTGAGCTGGCTTGCTGGCACATCAGCAAGCTGGCGGGGAGCAGAGAGATGACATCGTCTCTCACCGCCTGTCCTGCATCACTGCAGTTCTGCCCTCACTGTGCAGCCGCGGTCAGCAGAGAGATTACATCATCTCTCTGCTGCCTGCCTTCACTCTGGGACATAACAAGTGACAATCCGCAATGTGTGGCAAGGAACAATCCGCAACGTGTGACAAGTGACAATCCACAATGTGTGGCAGGTAAAAATCTGCATCTGGTGGTGGAGCCCAAATCAAAACTGTAAGTACAAACAAACATCACAAGTTGTATGAGACATGAGAGCCTGAGAGGGACTTGCCTTGCCAAGCCCTAGTTAACCACTTACAGACTGAAAGGATTTGCCCTCTTATTGACCAGGCCATTTTTTGCGATATGGCACTGTGTCGCTTTAACTGACAATTGTGCGGTCGACGCTGTACACAAATAAATAAAATGTATGTAATTTTTCTTTATCGTACATCACGGGACACAGTCTTAATCATTACTATGTGGGTTATATGTTCCACCATCAGGTGCTGGACACTGGTGTAATCAATTAGAACAGGAAGTTCCCTCCCTATATAACCCCTCCCATACTGGGAGCACCTCAGCTTTTTCATCAGTGTTGGTCACGAATGAACATGTGCTCTGAGGAGCTCCACTGGAGGGATCCGTGCTGGATTTAAGAAGCCTCCATAAAATCCGGATCCGTCCAAGGTGCTTCATAGCCAAAGTGGACGGTATCCGGGCCTCGATACGAAGAATGATGTTTTGCCTATAATGCTTCTCTTTGAGAGCTGGACCCTGGGTTTCAGAACATTGGTCGATACCAAAGACCAAATGTTTTTCTGTTGCCAGGGTGCTATATAGGTCCAGTGGGAGAGGTGACCTGCTATGGACCCCAGTCCCTGAAGGTCTGAGACGAAGCCCGCGGTGAGGGGTGAAGGCTGGGCCTCTTGCTTTGCAACACCCTGCAGCGTGGTAAGGTAAGCAGAGATACCTACGGGACTTGGTCCGTCGGTGGGTCTTCCATGTAGGGGACTATGGGTCCCGCCTATTTTTTATGCTTCTATGCATGGGCAACTTAACCACTATGGGGCAGATTCACGTACATTTGCATGGGCGCAGCGTATGTGAGATACGCTACGCCGCTGTAACTTACTTTTCAAAGCTTTCAATCCAGAAAGAATTTGCGCCGAAAGTTACGGCGGCATAGTGTATCTCTCGCGGCGTAACGGCGTGTAATTCAAATCAGCGAGTAGGGGGCGTGTTTCATTTAAATGAAGCACGTCCCCGTCCTGAATGAACTGTGCATGCACCGTCCCTAAATTTCCCGCCATGCATTGCGCTAAATGACGTCACAAGGACGTCATTGGTTTTGACGTGGACGGAAATTACGTCCAGCCCGATTCACGG
Source organism: Rana temporaria (assembly GCF_905171775.1). Lineage (NCBI taxonomy): Eukaryota > Metazoa > Chordata > Amphibia > Anura > Ranidae > Rana > Rana temporaria. The sequence goes on along the minus strand of NC_053498.1, from coordinate 40,625,955 downwards.
ACGACTTACGCAAACGAAATAAAAAAATGTAAAATTCGAAGCGGGAATGACGGCCATACTTAACATTGCATACGCCACCAGATAGCAGCTTTAACTATACGGCGAAAAAACCTGAACAAAAACGGCGCAAAAGAATGCGACGGCTGCTCGTACGTTCGTGGATCGTCGGAAATAGCTAATTTGCATACTCGACACGGAATACGATGGGAACGCCACCCAGCGGTCGCCGAAGAATTGCATCTAAGATCCGAAGGCGTACGCCTGTCGGATCTAACCCAGATGCCGTCGTATCTTGTTTTGAGGATTCAAAACAAAGATACGACGCGGGAAATTTGAAAGTACGCCGGCGTATCACTAGATATGCCGGCGTACTTTCTTTGTGGATCTGCCCCTATGTCTTTTAAGACAGGATGGCTTTGGCACCCATATACCTCCCCTAGCTGGTCCTAGTCCTCTCCTGAGGGGCTATTGGGTCTTGCCTATAATGCAGGTGTGCCTGGGCAAAGAAGACCACTATGTCTGTTTAGACAGAATGGCTGTAGTACCGATAGATCTCCCCTGGAGAGGGCTTGTACCCCTAAATCCTATGCAATAGGATTGTTATGAGTAGCTGCATGTCTTATCTGTTTTCCACCTCTAAAGGCAGTAAAAAAGACATGACTGGTGTTTCGCTTACCACGCTTTCCAGGAACGGAAGCTCAAATTTAGCTGATCTATGGTGCGGCTTACTTCCTCCGCTTCAGACTCTGCCACGATGGGGGGGTCCCCTCATAGGCTGGGTCCACGGCGCTCCTTGGGGGATCCCTCTCTCCCCCCGCATTCCCTATGCACATGTGCGCGAGGGGGGGCATCCTGCAAATGCAGGGCTGCCCCTTCAAAAGGCCCAGACATCAGAGCTCTGTAAAGCCAGGGGGACACAGTAGCTTGGGCACGTAAGCACCTTGTGTGGATTGGATACAGATTCATCTAAGACGCCTACTCAGCATCTAGCTGTCCAGATTAGCTGGCATTATTTTGCTAGACTATGTTCAGCTGTGGATGCACCAGGGTTAAGTTTCCCTGCTTTTGGCTTAGGACTTTTTTTGTCTCCCCGTAAAAGAGGGTTCAGGGGTAGGAATATAAAGGGTATCGCCACCTGAATCTGGTGGCCCTTTATCATGCTTGCATGATACTATCCTCCCCTGTATAGACTTAAGACAGCTCACAGAATGAGCTATCAGCCCTGATAGACGTTGAGCCTCCCCCAACATTGCAGTTACTCTGCATATGTTTTGTTGCACTGCATTGCATTTCTGGGTCTTTAAGAGGTTAACTACTATATTTGCAGCATCCTCACAAGCAGAAAACAGGGTGTGCCCCTTTCCCTGCTTTAAATCCTCAAACAGGGGAATTGAAAGACCTGAGGATGCAGGTTCATTACCAGAGGACAGGTAACAGGTGAGCATAATGAGGAGAAGCTATCAGAAGCCCCACAAGCTCTGGTTGCAGCTGCACTCTTTTCATATAATCGAGCTGCATATAACTTCCCTCAGCCTAGATGGCCAGAGCCTCTGTCTTCATAAGATCCTCATCCTGGTGTTGGCTTCAGGCTAACCGAATGCACAACAGGGGGATGCACAGCTGATCTGCAGAGCATAACTGCCTCTTTACCAGTTCGCATGTTTGCATGAAATACATGAGTTTGTAATATTCAAAATGCATGTGGGGTAAAAACAAGTAACAGAGCATGTTTTATTGTTGATCACATAAAAATACATGTTTTTTGTTTGTATGATTTTACATGGTCACATTAGGATGGTTAATCAAATCAAAGTGCCTAAAATCGCATAAAAATGTTTAAATGCCTAAGGAGGCTGGATCATACACGGTTACCTGATAACCCGAACCCTTGATTACCCAAGGATATTTGGTCACACAGAGAGGCTTGTTTCCACAGGAATGCCTAAAATCGCATAAAGATGCTTAAGTGCTTAAAGATGCGAGATCACACATGGTAACCCGAGTCCTTGATTACCCAAGGATATTTGGTCACACAAAGAGGCTTGTTTCCACAGGAATGCCTTAGGTCGCATAAGGATGCTGGAGTGCATAAAGATGCAGGATCACACATGGTTACCTGATCATCCATGGTTACCTGATCACCCGAGTCCTGGATTACCCGGGCATAGTTGGTCACACAGAGGTTGTGTGACCAGAAATGCCCAAAATCGCATAAAATGCTTGATTGCATAAAAATGCTGGATCGCACAGGGGTACTCAGTCATACAAGAGTCCTTGATCACACAAGGGTACTTGTCCGCACAGGGGTGCTAAAAATGCATAAGATGTTTGATCGCATGAAAAATGCTGAATCACATAAGGAGGCATGTTTGCCTAGATTTTGCGTGGTTGCTTAATGAGGCATGATAATTAGGTTTCCTTAATTATACAGGATTCCTTGGGCTTGCATAGGAACATGTGTCTGCAGGGGTACATGTTGCACAATTCTGCATAACACGTTCAGAGCGCATACTTGCTTGCAAGAGACTTGTTCATAGCTCACGTGCTATATGTATGCGTGTATACAGCACGCCCCTTTTTTATGTGTTTTGCCTAAAACATATTTGTATGATCACACGCTTCCATGAGCACACGCTTCCATAGAGGTATGTGGCTTTAAAGCTTGCCACATGCACATACGGGGAGCCATTTGCATAGGTGTTTATTTACATGGGACTGCAGAGGTCTGCATTTCGCAGGGGATCAGCACTGTCTCTAGTTGGTGGCTTACCCCTTGGGTTAACCTCCGTGCCTGGGTTAATAGGGTGCTAGGGCCTGCCTCTAGCAGGTCTAAAGGCCCAGGGTATAGCAGTAATAGCATACAGAGGCAAACTCCTGCTGACGGATCAGTCAGTAGCATGGCTGGGCCTAGGGGAGTGCAGCATGGTTAAGTATCTGGAACTCCTGGGATAGGATCCCAGTCTAGAAGGACATTGTTTCATTGACAAGAATAGCCCAAAAAGAAGAGTTTTTGGCCTCCAGACAGGATTATCACTGTGAAAAAGCTGGTCTATGTGTTCACGACAAGGAAAAGTTCCTTACGTTTTACCTTTTGCTCAAGGTGCTAGGGAATATGCCGGGTTCATTCAAGACAGTTCCCTATGCTCAGTTTTATTCAAGGCTGATATAAACACTATTCTGTCGGCCTGGAACAAGTGGATCCTAACCTAGCATTATCCAAGGAGTCTGGTCCCAGGGATATGCTGGAATTTTCAGTTGATGGTTCTTAACTAAATGTTTGGCAGAAGGGAAGATCCTTCATACCCGTTACCTTGAAGAGACCACGGAACAGGGGAGGTGGTCAAGCTCCAAGTGAGCCTTATCCATCAGCTTTCTAGAGCTACTGATGGAGCATTTTACTTAAGGTCCTGAAACTTTAGGTTACAGGTTTGTTCTGTCAGAATACAATCTGACAATGCCTCTCTAGTGGTTTACCAGGGAGGAGCTTGGCCCTTGCCTATTTGACAATTGTCATTTCATGAATGCAAGATTGGCAGACGATTCACTGAAACCATCAACAACTGTGTCCGGGAGATTGACCTCTACATCCCGACTTTTTTGTTGGCCAAATGTCACAGAAACTGTACCATGTACATAAAAAGGGTATTGACGTCCAGGTTCAACAACAGATTGAACAGCTTTGTGTTAAGGACAAAGGATTCACCCACATTTAGGACAGATGTGTTAAGTGATCCTGGGGGACCAGTTGTCACTGGTTTATGTGTCTCCCCCCCAGTGCCGCGACTTTCGTGACTTTCATGCTACATCAGAGGAGAACGGAAGCTGGCCTAACTGCTCCGGCATAGCCCATACGACCTTGCTGTGCAGGGACGGCAGAGCTGATAGTAGAGGACCCAGGGTCCCTTACAGCTTATCCAGGCCTGCTTTGCAGGGTTACATCCGGTCTTGCATACATGGGTATTAATGGTCTGGCTGTTAGCCCACATTCTTGAGGATCAGGGCGTTCAGAATCAGCGGCAGTTACCTTGATTCATACAGGACAGCTGGACTCCAGGACCAGATATGGCGTTAGTCCCTGTGTATGAAGGGTGCCTGGGGCTAACGCCACTGGGCCTCCAGATACACACAGCAACGGTGCATCATAAACCAAACCCCCCATTGTGTAATAGCCCGGGATTCCCCGAGCATTGACACTAGTCCATATTGGATTGTTTGGAGCCACTGTTGGTTTTTTATCAAAAAATCGTCCCACATCGGGACATCCTGTGTTTTGGACACCCATAGCTACACACACCGAAATTGAAAGGATCTTATTCTGAACCCAAGGGAAGGGGAAGATCCACAACACCAAGGGATTACTTGTTTTTTGCAAACGATCGAGAATCTACAATCATACACTCCTGTGGCCCCTGATGAAGGTCTTTTGTTTGCTCATTAGACCAGAAACGCGTCGGGAAATTCTTACCGCCCCCTGAAGAGTGTTTTTATTCTTTATGTTGTTTTACACTGGGTATTTTTGTTCTAATTTTTCTTTTTTCTTTTACACGGGACACACTCTCATCCCTGGTGTTACCTTTCTGTACGTTTGTTTAATAATTGTACCTGCTCCAGAATATAATACCTTGATATTCAAGGATCATTCTGTAAACAAGAGTCAATCCAATTTTGTTTGATCCACTAAATAAACATTTTTTTCATCTAAATACGGAGTCTGGCCTTGAAAGTCCCACTCTGGGGGTATTCTTTCTGTTTTCTTATTTACTAGAAGATTCTAGTGTTCATTTGAACCCAAAATATTCTTGCCTTCCTTTTTTCAAGACCTTGGTCCGCGGAAGGAAATGTTATTGCTTTTCTCTCAATAGAGATGAGCGAAGTTGAAAATCTATCTGAAGGTTTCAGATATAGAAACCTAATGTTTTGTTTTGCTGCCAAAAGACCCTAGATGTGGGCTGGCAGTATTTAGATCAGCTATTAAAATAGGTACACGCTCTCTCGTTAGAGTAAGAGAGGTCAAGACCTATCTGAAGCGGCTGCTCGGATACGGAAGACTGATGATGTTGTTGCGCTACCAGGAGGCCCCAGCAAAGGGCAGGCAGCGTCTAATTCAACTATTGTCAAATATAGATTCATCATGTTATTATTCAGGCTTATGGTTAAAAAGAGGGCTTCCCCCTGTTTCTTTTGGGATACACCCTACCAGGATAGTAAGCACTTCATGTGGGGTGCCTTACCAAGCCTTTATGACTCAGATTTGCTAGGCCGCAACTTGGTCGTTTGTGTTTACGTTCACTAATCCCTATCGGATGAGCGTAAGACGGCAGGAGGATGCAGCCTTTTTTTGGCACAATATGCTGCAGGCAGCATTAGAGGTCCTCATGTCTGATGGCAGTCTGCGTTGTTGGTGTCTCCCTCCCCTCAGTAAGCATTGCTTTTGGACATCCCACATAGTAATGATTAAGACTCTGTGTCCCGTGATGTACGATAAAGAAAATAGGATTTTTATAACAGCTTACCTGTAAAATCCTTTTCTTGGAGTACATCACGGGACACAGAGTTCCCGCCCCGCTTGTCTGGGGATATTGGGACACTTATTGCTTTGCTACAAAAACTGAGGTGCTCCCAGTATGGGAGGGGTTATATAGGGAGGGAACTTCCTGTTGTAATTGATTACACCAGTGTCCAGCACCTGATGGTGGAACATATAACCCACATAGTAATGATTAAGACTCTGTGTCCCGTGGTGTACTCCAAGAAAAGGATTTTACCGGTAAGCTGTTATAAAAATCCTATTTTCCCCACAAATAGAGATTTCTTTTGGTGGTATTTGATCACTTCTGTAGTTTTTACGATGTACCCCATATCCATTCACTTAGGGTGGGGGGCCGGTATCTGGGGGCCCCCTTATTAAAGGGGGCTCCCAGATTCCGATAAGACTCCGGCCCGCATACCCCGACAACCAACTGCCAGGGTTGTCGGGAAGGGGCCCTGTCCTCATCAACATGGGGACAGGGTGCTCTGAGGTGGGGGGGCCGCAGTGCGCCCCCCTGCCCCAGAGCACCCAACCCCCCCATGTTGAGGGCATGCAGCCTGGTACGGCTCAGGAGGGGGGGGGCGCTCGCTCGTCCCCACTCCCTTCCTGGCCGGCCGGGTAGCGTGCTTTGGATACGGGTCTGGTATGGATTGTAGGGGGGACCTCCTACGCCATTTTTTTCGGCGTAGGGGGGCTCTCCTTACAACCCATAACAGACCTAAGGGCCCGATATGCTCCTGAGGGGGGAACCCATGCCGGATTTTTATTTAAAATCCGGCGGGGACTTCCCCCTCAGGATTCATAACAAACGCTGCACACGTGTAGAATTGGCGGGAATCCAAGTCGGATCTCCCGTCGCTTCTATGACGGCTCTGTCTCCATCGCGGCAAGCCAGCTCGGCGCTCCAAGTACCGCCCTGTTGGTGGTACTTGGATATTCGGGGCCCGTTTGGTCCAAAGGTTACACTAACTTTTTTCACCTTTTCAGTTGCCATTCGTGGAAAGAGGTACATCGCACGAGACTTAGGCCTTCGGCCCTTTTGCAAGGTATTATACAGATGTGTCCTTTAATGAAGTCCCCTGAGTGTACCAGCCTCGTGATCGGTGCTCTCCAGAACAGGTGCTTCATTCGGTGGCTTCCTCCCTCTAGGACGAACAACACAGGACCGCTTTGAAGATGTAGACCCAGTCTGACTACTGGGCCCACCTGGTAGATCACGACTCCGGACCAACGTGGTTCCGGAGCCAGGAACTTAGACACGCACCCCCAGATAGGAGAGCCACACACAGGGGGTGGTGGGACCAATAGCCAAGACGGACGACGACGACCCAGAACCAGTGACGTCTGCTCCTTAAATACACTCACCCAGCATGCACAGCGAGGCGATCAACCCCCACTGATTGGCCGCTGAGAAAAAATACCCAATACACCTTGATCTGACTGCTGCCACCCTTGGCCTGGGGTGGGACCGACACCCCAGACAACAATAGTGGTCACCTACAGTACAGCCATGGCTGGAACAGAGGCCCAAATTTGGAAAACAGTCAGAGATAACTAAAACTCTGATCACCCTCTAAATTTAAAGCAGGGCCAGCAAAGAAACTGCTGCCCGCCACACATGCTTTTACAATGGACGGACCATCACGCTATTAAAGTTTAAATTGGGGTGTGGCCAGGACAGGCATCTCTCACAGCTCCCAGCGGTGATCTGGTACCGATCCTCCCCCGGCCACAATTTCGGTCCGAAACCACCCTATGCTGGCAGCTGACAACACCAGGATCGCAGCGGTACCACCACCGGCGCTCTGTACCAGGGGGATGACCCGCAAAGGACAAGGAGAGACCGCGGGGCCTGAGATCCAAGATGGCGCCGCCACGCTGGCTGTGAAGGGGATGCCTCGTGGAGCGGATAAATCGGGCCCTAAGCACAGTAAGCCGGTCAGGGCCTCGGGCAAGGACCCCCCTAAGGACATGCTTTACTATGCCCAAAAACTATCGGGGGCTGGGGGGCAGGAACAACCGTCCCGCTCTGGGGACACACACCAGGCCGGGCCTGCTATGCAGGAGGACATTGCCCAGCTGCATTGGGGAGAGGAGGTGGATGGGGATCAGGCTGGCTCCAGGCTGGATGATGGCCAGGCCGATACATTACAGGCTGCGACTGCAGTGCAGCCTACGCTGGCGGACATACTACAGGCTGTGAACAAATGCACGGCCTCGGTTGATACCATTAAGGAACAGTTTGGCCTGCTGCGGCAGCAAAAAATCCGCGAACGTACCACGGCGGTGGAAAGCAGAGTCAGCGAGGTGGAGGATCAGATGCACCCCATGGCCCAGGACACCAGGGCTGCCTTGCAGATGGCAAGGGACGCTTATGACCGCGTAGAAGATATGGAGAACCGTTTCAGACGAAATAACGTCCGCATTGTGGGCCTACCGGAGAGGGTGGAGGGCAAGGACCCCACCACGTTTGTGGAGAACTGGCTACTGGAACTGTTTGGCAAAAAAACACTGTCGCCATTTTTTGCAGTGGAACGGGCCCACAGAGTCCCTTCACGCCCACCGCAGCAGGGGGGCCCCCCCAGATCCATCCTGGAAAAACTACTTCACTACCGCGACAGAGAGGCAGTGCTCCGCCAGGCTCGGGAACGAGCGAATATTCAACATAATGGCGTGCGGGTGTCCTTCTACCCAGATTTCTCGCAGGAGGTGCAGAGGCGCAGGGCGAAATTCCTTGATGTGAAGCGACGGCTGCGAAACCTGCAACTTCCCTATGCCATGCTCTACCCTGCGAAGCTCAGAGTGGTGGTAAGGGGCCAAGCCCAATTTTTTGAATCCGCTAAGGAGGCCATGTCGTGGCTAGATCGCACTGAACAATCCTTGCAAAGAAGAGCGCAGGAGGGAGGAGAGTGAGCCCTGAGACTGGGGGGGAGGTTTGTTGTTTGCCTCCGGGCACCTATCTTGCACAAATGGGAGAATGTCTGAGTTGATCCTATTTAGGGGGGAGCCCCTACTTTTTACCTGTTGATCTCCCTTTTTCAGACTTTTGTGTTCCATATATAAAAATTCTTTAATTTTTTTTCCTCTTGGCCGGGGGACATGATAAGCGGCAGCACGATGGGAGGAGAGCTGCTCTCAGTAAAAAGTGTGCTATGCTGATGGTTAAAGCGAACAGTGACAGTCGACAGTTGGTCGCAAAAAGAGTTGTAACCGCCCTGTTGGTGGTACTTGGATATTCGGGGCCCGTTTGGTCCAAAGGTTACACTAACTTTTTTCACCTTTTCAGTTGCCATTCGTGGAAAGAGGTACATCGCACGAGACTTAGGCCTTCGGCCCTTTTGCAAGGTATTATACAGATGTGGACAGTCCTGGGGGTGGGCCTTCCTTCCCAGACGTGGGACCAGAATGTGTTTCTATGCTCACCAAGTATAGCTATATGATTTTAGTGGAGGACTCTTATGGCTAAGGTACCTATTGTTTCATGGAACTTGAGGGGTATGCATTCGCCATTAAAACGTACAATGCTGTTTATGTGCTTGAAGAAGTATTTACCAGGGGTGATCTGCTTTCAGGAAACACACTTAACGGCGGAGACCGCGTGCTTCCTGAAATACGCATGGGTGGGTAAGGCTTATCACTCTACACACACCTCCTTCTCTAGGGGGGTGAGTGTACTGGTGCATAATGCATTGGATTTTCAGGAGATTGCAAGTGTCATAGACCCAGAGGGCCGTTATGTATTTGTTCACTGTAAACTTGGTACTTTAATCTGTGTCATAGCATGCGTTTACATTCCCCCACCCTTCACGGCAGCGGTGCTCCGGCTCCTCCTTTCTTTTTTGAAAGGCAGGCCGGATGCTCCGCTGCTCGTGTTGGGCGGTTTCAATTGCTGTTTGGATCAGGTGCCGGATAGACATCCGGCCCCTAGACCCTCTGCCCTCGCTAGGAGTACTCCCCTGGCGCGGTTGCTGCAAGAGGTGGGCTGGGTGGATATCTGGAGGCACTGTAACCCGGGAGGCAGACAGTTTACGTGCTTTTCAAAGACTCACGGCTGTCTGTCTAGGATTGATTTGGGGGTGGGAAGTCTGAGCATGCTTCCGCTGATAGCGGACCTGTCACACAGGCCCCGCAGCGTGTCGGATCACTCAGCTCAGTGGTACAGCTCTTGGTGGCTCCGCAGGGGAGCTTAGTTAAGGCACCATGGAAATTGAATGCGTTTTGGTTAAAGCTCATCCGTTCACATGGGGAGATATTGGAGGAAGTGCGGGGGTACTTTGCAGCGGGTGAAGGGATGGAGATAGAGGTGGAACACTGGGACGCCTTCAAGGCGTATTTTCGAGGCCTACTTATCAGGGAAGTGAATGGGGTCAAAAAGGCCTCTACAGCTTTGATTGTTGTGGAGAACAGGGTTCAGGATATGGAGCGGGCTTACATAGCGGATCCTTCTGATTTTACCAGGGAGACCTGGCAGGCCGCTCAGTCGGCCTATCAGCAGTTACTCTCCTCGTCGGCTGAGAAGAAACGTTTTTTTGCAAAGCAGGCGTTCTTTGAGGAGGGTGAGAAAACCGGCCGTATATTGGCACGGATTGCGAACTCCCATCTACGATCGCCTGCTATAGGGGCCATAAGATCTAGGTCCGGAGGATTAGTTTCACAACCAGAACAAATTATGCAGGAACTGGCGGGTTTCTATGAGACCCTGTACAGTTCAGGCACGGCATATACTCACTCAGGGAGATCTGGAGCTATACCTAGCCCAACTGGTCTTCCCAGAGCTGTCTGCTGACCAGCGTACTTTGCTGGATAAGCCAATCACCGTGGAGGAACTGGTGGGGGCAGTGGGCGCTTTCCCTAACTGTAAGGCCCCGGGGTAGGACGGTCTGCCTATGGAGGTGTACAAACAGTACTCTGAAGTACTACTCCCCCAACTACTGAAGGTCTTTAACAACACCAGGGAAAGGGGGAATTTGCCCCCATCTATGACTAAGGCTAACATAGTTCTGCTACTTAAGCCAGGCAAGGATCCCGTAGACCCAGGGGCGTACCGCCCCATTTCCTTACTGCAAAGTGACATCAAGATACTGGCTAAGGTGCTGGCCATGCGGCTGAATGGGGTGATAACTTCAATTGTGCATGGAGACCAGGCTGGTTTCATGCCGAATAAATCCACGGCGGTTAATCTTAGAAGGCTGTTCCTTAATATGCAGGCACGGGCGGACAATATGGGCAGTAGGGCGCTACTGTCCTTGGACGCCACAAAGGCGTTTGATAGTATAGACTGGAATTATCTTTGGACAGTGTTACAGAAATTTGGGTTTGGCCCTGTTTATATTTCCTGGGTGCGTTTGCTATACTGCCAGCCACAGGCGGCAATAAGGACATTTGGCTCCTTGTCAGGGAGTTTTGCACTGAGGAGGGGTACTCGGCAGGGATGCCCCCTGTCCCCTCTCCTCTTTGCTTTGGCTATCGAGCCGCTGGTCATTAGTATCAGAGCCAACCCTTGCATCGCCGGTTTCTGCTATGGAGATGAGCAGGAAAAGGTGATGTTATACACGGACGATACCCTCCTTTTGTTGGGGGATACGACACGCAGGTAATTAATCCCCTGTGCCCTATTCCCATTACTTCCTCCTTTAAGTACCTAGGGGTACAGATCACAGCTAGGCCACGGGACTTCATTCACCTCAATATATCTCCCTTGTTACTACGGTTCAGGGACAAAATTAAAACTTGGAAGGCCCTGCTGTTGTCGGTTGCAGGCCGGGTGAATTTAATCAAGATGATACTTATGCCACAGTTGTTGTACTTCCTCCATAACACCCCCATGGTCATCCCCTTGAAAGTTTTTCACACGGTAAATAGTATCTTTCGTAGCCTCATCTGGAAAGACGGGGCTCCTAGGATCAAATTAGAGCACTTACAGAGACCTAAGGATAGCGGGGGATTGGCATTGCCAAACCCCTGGCTATACTATTTGGCGGCCCAGATGCAGCAGCTGGTCGGCATGTTTCGGCCGGCGGTGCGATACTCTGCTCAGAAGCTCCTGGAGCACACCGTGGGCAGAAGTCCGATCCCTGAGGCGCTGGAGGCACAGGCCTTTGCCAAACCACATAAGAAATACCCCACTTTTAGTCTAACTCAGAAGGTATGGAACAAGGTCAAATATGTCCAGAATGCGGAAGGCTACACGAAATACAGTCCAATATGGCAGAATGACACCTACACTGAACTGGCCAAGTTGCAATCGGGGACCAGATGGAAGCAATATGGGGTTACACACCTCACACACATATTCCGTAATGGAGTGCTATGTACGTTCCCTGCGCTGCGAGAGGAGTTTAACTTGCCGCAGTCAATGTACTTCTCCTATCTACAGTTGAGACATGCAGTGGTGGCGCAGGGTCGCTCTTCTGAGTGGTGCCTGTCGCCTACCCCTGCTTTTGATCTTTTGGGGGATGCTGGGACATCAAAAGGCTTTATCTCCCAGTGCTATGCCATTCTGTTGCAATATGTGATGAAGCAGCATCCCCTAAGGATAGGAGAGAGGTGGGAAGCGGATGCGGGAGAGTTGGATGGTGAACAGTGGGAGGAAATTTTTCAGGCGGTGGGCAGGTGCTCCTTGAATGTATCACAAAGGCTCACCCAGTTGTATATCCTGTTGCGTACCTACTACACCCCACACAGGCTTAATAAGATGAATCCGCAACTTGACCCTACCTGTACACGTTGTAATAGAGACCATGGAGATTTGATTCATATGCTATGGAGATGTCCCAAACTCCACACTTATTGGGCAGGAGTTGTGAGTACCGTTCACTCAGCATTTGGCGTGACTCTTCCACAGGACCCGAGGGCATGTCTCTTGGGGGCTCTGGATGAGTACGAATGGGAAGAGGCGGACAGGGAAGCGATACACAGGGTGTTGTTCCAGGCGAGGAAGCTCATCATGGTTCATTGGAGAGCTGATGCTCCCCCGACCCATGCTGAATGGATTGCCAATATTGGGACAACGATGAGGATGGAGAAACTGGTATATCAACACAGGGGTAATGCCCACAAGTTTGAGAAGTTATGGGCAAAGTGGCTGGATGTACCGGGTCTAGCCCCGGTGGACTTGGTGATGGATAGGTTGCTGGGTATTAATGTTGGGTGAGACATGGAATGGGAGTGGATGTCATGAGAACGCTGTCCGGAGTGATGGTGGGGGGGGGATTTACCTCCAGAATGGGGTTGCTATGTCTGTACATGTTATTTTATCTTAGATCTCTATTTCTATTTTGTTTGTGTCCCCGATATGTCGAGGGGATTTTGTATGCCTTGTACCTCTGCAAACTAAATAAAACTTTTGTTGGATTTAAAAAAAAAAAAAAGTTTAAATTGCCACCAACACCATCTCCAAAAAAAACAAAAAACTTAATAACAACCTACTGGACAATATCCCAGAAGAAACTACACTCTGAACTCTTCAAAACCACACTATCGGAGAAAATGGTAATGCCAAATCAAAACTACTCAACGAAACAAACACTCAACTTCTTATATAAGGCACTACTACAAACAGCAGACACAGTCACTCCAAAACGCAGAGCACTCATCCGCAAAAACAACTCCGGCTGGTTTAGCGACACTCTTACATTACTGAAGCAAGAACGCAGAAGAGCTGAAGGAGCCTGTAGAAGAAACCCAACAGAGGGAAAACTCACAAACTACAAAGCACTCACTAAGAAATACCACAAAGCAATCTTCAAAGCAAAAAAAGAACACTTCTCAAACACCATCTCAAAAGCCCTAAACCGACCTCGTGAACTTTTCAAACTAGTCGCTCAGACTATGCCTAGAGCCGCCAGCAAACGACACTCAAGAATTCTGTAATGAACTATCAAATTTTTTCATCAACAAAATCAATAACATTCAGGAAATAATTCAACAGAAAAAAAACAACCAACCTCACTCAGCTAAAGCAAGAAGAGGAAATCAATACAAATCTTCCACAATCGACAACATTTTCACTGGTCCCAATCGCAAACGACACCACCAAAAACATCATCGGAAGCCTCCAAGACCGCACATCGCTAGATGACCTAATTTCTACAAAACTCCTGAAAGAATGTACCGATAATTTTGGCACCCACCATAACACATCTTGTAAATCAATCGTTCAAAGAAGGTATTGTTCCGATCTCCATAAAACGAGGCATAATCAAACCCCTCCTACAAAAAAATCCAACCTCGAACCCAAAGACCCAAACCACCGCAGACCGATAAGTCTTAAGACCATCTCTAAGATTATTGAGAAAGCAGTAGTACAACAGCTACAACTCCATTTAGACACCCACAAACTCTTTGACCCACTACAATCAGGCTTCCGCCCAGGCCATGGCACAGAAACGGCACTTCTCAAAATATGGGATGACGGAGAATCGTGTCTCCTGGTGCTGCTGGACCTCACTGCAGCATTCAACACAGTAGATCAAAAAACTCTACTCATTCATCTTAAAGAAGTAGCTGGAGTAACAGACTCAGATCTACCCTGGTTCGCATCCTTCCTAGGAAATCGTTTCCAGACAGTGAAACTAGGACCTTTCACCTCGGAAATACGCACTGTTTCTTGCGGAGTCCCTCAAGGATCTCCCCTGTCACCCGTGCTTTTCAACATCTACCTCCGCCCACTCCGTAAAATCATCAGTGAACAGGACCTGTGCTACCACTCCTACGCTGATGACACCCAACTTTACTTTTGCATCACCAAAAAAAACGACCAATATCACGGATTAGAAAAATGTCTCTCATTGATCGATGATTGGATGACCGAAAGCTCCCTCAAACTCAATGGATCCAAAACAACTTCTTCTCCTCCACGCAAACTGAAAGTCTAAAGCTAGGACCTCATGGACACCACCTACCATCCTTGGACAGATCATCACCCCAAGCACCAAAGTCAAAAGCCTCGGAATCACCTTTGACTCAGAGATGTCGATGGATGCACAAATAGGATCAGTAGTCAGCGGATCCCACTATCTTCTCCGCCTACTGCGCAGATTCATCCCGGAAGAGGCTATACAAGTTACTCACTCATTGATGCAAATCATAAAAAAATTATCACATCTGATGTACTGGCGGCCTACCTCATTTCTTGAGACCCTAACAAACCAGGAAAGTACACATGCCCCCCAAATGACCCCGTTTAGACATTCCAAAGTACTTTGAAGAGGCATGGTTAAGTTGTCACAATTCTTTGCAAAATGTAAGATAGATTTATTTATTTATTTCCCCAAAATTGTCATTGTAATAGGTTTTCTCTCACATGGCATGTGCATACCACAAATGACACCCCAAAATACATTCTGCTACTTCTGAGTATGACGATACCACATGTGTGGAACTTTAGCCTCGTACAGGTGGTTTGATTGTTGGACGACCGAGCGTCTGATTTTTGTAAAAAGGGTGTTTGCAGGATTTTGTCTAGTATACTAACAATCATTCGACAAACGCGAACGTAATGACGTACTATGAGAATATAAAGAGGAAGTTAATTTCTCAAGCGCCACTCTTTGGGCTCCTTCTGCTAATTTTGTGTTAGTAGAAGTTTGGTCAGCGTTGATTCACGATTTTCAGATTGTACAAAACAAATGCCTTTTAAAATACGTTTGGCATAACTACATCAGTATCACCAGCAAAGCAGTTTCATTATTCTCCCATTAAAGAAGATGAGAAATTTGACAAATTTCATAAATTGATGAAATGTCACTACAGGAGAGTCAGGACGCTCTCTACATTGCAGATAAAGAAATGAGCTGTGTGTTAGTGGGCGTCCTGACTCTCCTGTAGTTAAAGGGAAGGGGCGAGCATGACACTCCACACCAGGGAGAAAGCCTTGCATTACTGTGTGGAGTTACAGACCAAAGGACAGGAAGTGAGGATTTCTCAGAAGAACTAAGGACATTTATAAGCAAAATTGAAGGATGAGGTAAGTGAAGGAGGACTGCACTAAGGTAAAGGAAGCTATTTAGGGAAACAAATTGTACCTTTACAACCCCTTTTAAGTTGAACAAAAGTAAAAAAACATATTTCTCCATTTACATGAAGGTCAGATTAATATAACCCAGCCATTACAGAGTTCCCCCATATATCAGGAGTCTGCAGGATTCCCCTTTACAGTGCAAGGGAACTCTGACATAAAGGGGAACATTGCAGATCATGATCTAAGCGGGAACTCTGATCTAAAGGGGGGAACTGGTGACCAGAGACCCCACTTATATCAGAGTCCACTGCATTCCCCTTTACATCAGCGTGCCCCCTTGCACTGTAAGGTTGAATCCTGCAGACTATGATGTAAAGGGGAACTCTGGGAATGTGGGGAGGACTTTGGTGACCAGAGACCACCTTCCGCAGAAGGAAAACGCTATAGTATGGGGGTTTACTGATATAAGGGGGAAACCATTATATCAGTGCCCCCTTACATCAGTGACCCCCCCTTAGACTGACCTGGTGGCGCTGTCACTGACCTCCTCTCAGGTGCACCGTGCAGGGCTCAGTCAGTCAGCTCCAGCTTAGTGGCTCTGGTTTTCCTATTGTCTCCTCTCCACAGTCCATACATGTCTGACTTCTCCCATGACCCCCATCCCGGCGGTACTCCCACTCTTGACTCCTCTCCAGACTGCAGACATGATATAAGACAAGAGATTGTCAGAGGCTGTGGATGGTACAGGGGAGGTCAGAGGCTGCGGATGGTACAGGGGGAGGTCAGAGGCTGCGGATGGTACAGGGGGAGGTCAGAGGCTGCGGATGGTACAGGGGGAGGTCAGAGGCTGCGGATGGTACAGGGGGGAGGTCAGAGGCTGCGGATGGTACAGGGGGAGGTCAGAGGCTGCGGATGGTACAGGGGGAGGTCAGAGGCTGCGGATGGTACAGGGGGGAGGTCAGAGGCTGCGGGGGAGTGGTCAGGAGGTCAGAGGCTGCAGGGGAGTGGACAGGAGGTCAGAGGCTGAGGAGGGTGGACTTAGGAAGAGGCACACACGTGCCAAATGAGACCTCACTAAGCGGCGCGCTACTGCTTTATTTTTAAAAATGGCGCCCCTCTGCGCTATCGTGTCACTGCGCATGCGCCCGCCTTTCTGAAAATTGACGAGCGTGTACGGCCTTTCCCGAGCACGGCTAGCTTCAGAACTGAGCTGTGGTGCATGCGCAGTTGCATGTAGGCCCGGCCCCGCAGCCATATTTTTTTCAGGCGGCCCACTGGGAAATTTTCCGGTATCCTGGTAGGCCAGTCCGGCCCTGCCACATACAGAGGCCCAACATGCAGGGCAGCACCATCAGGTGTTCTAGGAGCATAAATTACACATCTAACTTGTTGACTTGAAGGCCCTGGAGCACCAGGACAATAGAAAATCCCAGAAAATTACCCCATTTTGCAAAGAAAACACCCCAACGTATAATCTATGAGGCATAATGAGTGTTTTGAACGATTCATTTTTTCCAGAAGCTTTTGGAAAATGTGGGGGGAAAAAATGAAGACACAATTATTATTATTTTTTTTTTTTTACACAAAGTTGTCTGTTTATAAGATATTTCCAACACATAGCATTTACATAGCAAAAATGACACCCCAAAATAAATTCTGCTAGTCCTGAGTATGGCAACACCAAATGTGTGAGACTTTTACACAGCCTGGCCACATACAGAGGCCCCACATGCAAGGAACACCGTAAGGTGTTTCAGGGACACATACTGTAGCATGCACATACCAAGAATTACACCCCAAAATACATTATGCTGAGCAAAATGTAAACAAAAGATTACCTGTGGTTTTAGTAACGCAGTTGTCCACAGGGAGCTTAGCACTGGTCCAGGCAGCAGGCAGAAAAACGATTCTGGAGCCCCTTGCATATGTGAGACCCCTGTGTTGAATCCCACTAGTCCAGTAGCAGGGTACAAGATCAGTTCAAAAGCATACCTCCCAACAGTCCTGGATTCGGTGGGACTTTCCCGTATTTACAAGTTTGTCACGCTGTGCAGAGGCTTTGTCCCGCATAATTCTGTTGATTAATGTTGCCTTCTAGCTAAATAGGACCTGCAGCAGTGTGCACATTCAGCACAGCCAGTGATTGGTGAGCAAGACAGCTGGGTGTGCACTGTGCAGCCCCCCCTGAGAGACTGCAGCTGTCAGATCCTGGGCGGGAATGCTACTCATACCCGCCCCCTCTGTCAAGCAACCACTGCATAGGGAAAGACCACTGAAAAGGCGTACATCAAGCTCCTTAAAATTCTTTAAGCACCCCAAAAAATTTACATGTTAGTATTTGCAGATGTTACTGTGTTTGTTTGTTTTTTTATTTGTCATTGCCTGCATGTCCTCTATTGCCGCTTGGAAACTGGGGGACTTTTTTTTGTGGAGGAATACAGCAGCCTGGCCACATAAGCCGATGATCTTTACTTAGACTCGGCAAGAATATTTCTGAGGCGGATTGATATACAATTTCTCGTCTGCCTCCTCAGCCAATGGGAAACACTTTACCCGTCCCCTTTCCTGGCCCACCTTCTTTGATTTCTAAGAAGAGGAGATGCCGGTGTCCTGCCGATAATTGTCCCTAGGCGGGTAATGCCTGCTCTGTACTGCGCAGGTGCCGCACTTGCGAAGTACAGAGCACAACGGACCTCCGAAAATATCTGAAGATAAACACAGAAGTGACTCATCTGTACACGGCGCATGTGCAATCACCAACACAAGCTGCATGCTCCCGATGCTTGCTCCACTCTTCAAGGGGCGGATGTGTATCACTATTATATCGTGTAAGGGGAGGATGGCTACAGCAAGGGGCGAATGTATTATTAGGGTGGTTTTATCAGGAAACTACACGTCTTTGCGGGGCATGTTTAAACAAATAAGGGTGGGTTTTGCAGTGTTTATGTCCATCAATTTAAAATACGGCCTCCTTGCCCTTCATTTGTTTAAACATAGCCCGCAAACACGTGTAGTTTCTTGATAAAACCACCCTAATAATATGTAGCACTACCCCTGTAGGAGCTGCTGGTTTAGTTTGGGCCTACGCTCTGCGTAGTTTTGCTCGAACCCTCCCTTGGCACAACTGGACAATAATGTGATTGTGGAACCACAGGCAGTAGGGAACCGCAATGATACCATACAGCAGGGATATGCAATTAGCGGACCTCCAGCTGTTGCAGAACTACAAGTCCCATGAGGCATAGCAAGACTCTGACAGCCACAAGCATGACACCCAGAGGCAGAGGCATGATGAGAGTTGTAGTTTTGCAACAGCTGGAGGTCCGCTAATTGCATATCCCTGCCATACAGTAATCAGGGCTCAAAATTTCAAGTCCTGAGCTACTAGCCAGGCCTTAAGAGTCACTCGCCACCATTTTCCCCAACCCTTATTCCACCACTAAACACGCCCTCATAAAGGATCTCATGAAATTATACTGTTAAATGTTATTTGCAGAATTAAGTTACAAAAATACATTTTAACAATATTAACATAAAGCATCAGACTACAGAGTTCCCTTTACATTACAGTCCAGTCCACAAAGTTGTCCCTTATATCAGAGTCTGCAGCTCCCCCCCCCCCCCCCCCCAACATTATGGTCTGCGTTTCCCTTATTAGAGTTTCCACTTACATCATAGTCTGCTCTCTGCAGTATTGCCTTTTACATCCGAGTTCCCCTTTATGTCGGGGTCTGCAGAGTTCCCCCTTATGCCCAAATCCTTTCCAGTCCTTGTGTGTGGGCAGATGTGCCAACTGGTTCTTTCATTGGCATATCTACTTATCGACACCAGAGGGGCAGAAGTCTGTCCAGAGCGGGACTGAAGATTCACTTTAAAAGAGATTGTACATTGTATGGCCATCTTACAGAAGATTGTACAGTCTCCTGTAAGATGGCTATACACTGTACAATCTCCTGTAAGATGGCTATACACTGTACAATCTCCAGTAAGATGGCCATACACTGTACAATATGATTGTACAGTGTATGGCCAGCTTACTGGAGATTGTACAATCTAATTGTACAGTTTATGGTCATCTGCAATCAGACTGGACAGTGTACGGCCATCTGGTCTCTCCTCCTGTCAGCATGCAGCTCTGCAGATGTGGAACTACAAGTCCCAGCTCTTTATAGGCAGGTAGTGGGTAGAAGCACAGCTCCTGTACACTGTGATTGGACATTTTAAGTAGTGAGCTTCAATTACCACCATACCTTGGCACGGCTTTGCACGCATTGCTGTCTGGGACTTGCATTCCTCCCTCTCCCCGGCTGGTCTTACCTTCTAGTGGGGAAGAAAACTTTACCATCCCCGCCCGGTCTCTGCTCCCCGCCTCTCCTGTACTCGGCCTCCTCCGGGCACACCATCCAGGGCTCTGAGGCGGCAGCCGGAACTAATGCGATACCTCCACATTCAGGCCGTTGTCTTCCCAGGCTGGTCCAGCTACCCTTGCGGCAGCCTGTAATTCATAAAAGGCGTCGCCTCAGTGATGTCACCAACTATGCGCCCGGCTGTCTGCCCCCTGCCTGAACCTGGGCACTGTGCTTGCACAGTTATAAAGCCTGCCTGCGGCCATATATTTTATGGGCTGCAGTCATCCATAACAGACAGTTGGCAAACCTGCTCCATGCTCACCCTCAACTTATTTCAACTCGCCAAATGCGAGCAGGCAAGTTGAAATTTTGAGGGCTGCAGTAATTATATATATATATATATATATATTGTGATTGAATACTGTTACCTTGGTGCTGGTCACCTGCCCGCAACAGAGACAGAGTCCCACACAAGATGTAATTGAATCAAGGGTAAGATATTTACTTGGTGAAGAAAATAGAACAGAATTTACACAAGCAACATTTGACTTCAAACAGGGCTCTGTGAGAGTCAATGGTATATAGTTATATAACAGATTCAGAATTTGACTGTACAAAAGACCTAGTCAACACAACCTCACTACCTGAGGTCAGACCTGATTAAAGGGTCACTAAAGGAAATTATTTTTTTAGCTAAATAGCTTCCTTTACCTTACTGGTTTCATGTCCTCATTGTTCGTTTTTGCTTTGAAGTAGCTGTAATTCTGCTGTGATCTCCACACTTCCTGGTTGCCTGTTTCCTTATAACCATGGTACTGGGAGCTTTTCACGGTGGTCTAAGCTGTCATTACTGTGTGTCTAAAACTCCTCAGAACCAATCAGATTCATTTTAAAAACAAAACACTGCCCTGGATTTGTTTGTTTTTGTTCTGTTAGTCTTCCCGACTCACCTCTCACCCGGAACTTCATGTATGTACCTTTAAAACCGAAAGTGAAACTTGAGGCACATTATATGATTGAATTTAATCTATTTTTAATCATTTTTAAAAGGAATCTGTTAACTTTTATGTCTCTATACCCTGTAAACAGTAATTTCAGCAAACATTTTTTTTTCCTTTAGTGACCCTTTAAGTACACAGTGGAGGAATCCCCCAATGCAATGAAACCAGCAATGGGGTACCTCTCCACCAGGTCCCACCCAGATCTCTGTAATAGCAAAATGAAAATATAAGTGAATACAAGCAGTTAAATCACACATATGAGTTTGTAAGCTCTTTGGCTCCCTCCAGTGAGCAATTTCACTGACACGTGTCTTGTTGCTTCAGCTTAAGCAACAAACTGAATTAATGATTGTTCCTTCAAGTTCAAAGTAATCTTCTGCTAGCTTGTGTTGGTGCACTTGAGTATTTGTAATCCAACAAGGTATATGAAGAAAGGAACAAACGCTTAAAATATGTAATGGCAAAAGAGGTGCTGCTCCTTCCAAAGCGCTATGTCACCCCCGGGTGCAATGTGTCCCTATTTGTGGCACGACAACTTTCAGAAAGTGTAAGTGAAGCTATGAAGTCACCTTCCTGCAACACAGTTAGTTATGTTGGTGGGCAGGTGCCCTCTCACCAGATGAGGCCTCGTCGGTATGCTCCGTCTGGACCCTCTTGGTGCTCAGTCTCTCTGTAGCATGTGGTCCCGGGTCCTCCACGCAGCCGCTTAAAGCGGTGGTTCACCCAAAAATAAATAATTAAATGACATCTGGCAGAGCCAGCATACTAAGGACATTACTATGTCCTTACTATGCTGGCTCTAATGGTAAAAAAATCGTTTTTAGGGTAAACCTCCACTTTAAAAGGTGCCGGTGGATAGGTGACTCCGGATGCTGTGGAGTGGAAGTCGGTTCCTCTCCCTGGTCCGATCAGCCAAGCTAAGGCAAGGATCCCTCAGGCAGGCGATCCGGTCTCTGCAACTTTAGGCCCAGGCTTCTCCGGCCTAGCACACTCACCGAAGGCCTCTTGCCTGTTGAGAGATGGCATCCCAAGAGGCCAGAACAAGGCCTCGTCTAGCCTTAGATAATATCTCCCAGCAGGCTATGCGTGGCACAATGCACCTTGGTAGCACAGTGGCACTGTGGGCATTGTAGTCTATTTCCCACCTGCAATAATAGTCTGTCTCTCTGTACTACATTGTCCATCATGCATTGTTCCCATCATAGCTGAATCAAATAAATTGCAGCAATATAACATAAACAGACACCAGAGGGAGTGGAGTTCCTATTAGGCACAAACTGTAGTCTATAGGCTACGTTCAAAAGTGACACCTTGCTACAAATACATCCGCCCCTTGTTGTAGCCATCTGCCCCTTACACATAATATTAATACACCCGCCCCTTACAGAGTGGAGCGAGCGGAAACGTCTCTCACAATGTCCTGTTCATTGCGCAGGAGCAAGCTACAGCTGATTCCCTGCTCTACATGTTTGCCAATTTTCGGCATCTCCGTTTGCTAGGGCGCTGCGCCTGCGCAGTCTAGGTTGGACATTATCCGCCAGGGGGACACATCTCGGCAGAACACCAGCAGCTGCATTGATAGGGAGAGCGAGGGAGGAGAGGACACAGCCTGCTATGGGGACACACTGTTGGACAGCCTGTATTCCTCTGTCAGCACAAGTCATATGGTACTTACAGATACTCTGACAGGGAGAAAATAATCTGGAATGTCTGAGTGTTCTGTCCATCCATTCATTATCTTTAACATAAATGTTGCTGGTGTCACAATAAAAGAAGAATGTATTGAAAAATTAAAGGATATTGTAGTCTGGTGGCATTCTACTAAAACTATGTTTACCACACTTTAGAAACAAGGGCTCTTTAAAGTAGTGCCCTCCTGATCCCTCCACTGTATATGTAGCGCCCTCCTGATCCTTCCACTGTTTACGTAGTGCCCTCCTGATCCCTCTACTGTGAACCTGGTAACCTCCTGATCTCTCCTCTGTGTACGTAGTGCCCTCCTGATCCCACCAATGTGTACGTAGTGCCCTCCTGATCCCCCCCACTGTATGTAGTGCCCACCTGATCCCTCTGCTGTGTAAGAATCGCCCTCCTGATCCCTCCACTGTGTATGTAGTGCCCTCCTGATCCCACCAATGTGTGCATAGTGCCCTTCTGATCCCACCAATGTGTGCGTAGTGCCCTCCTGATCCCTCCACTGTGTATGTAGTGCCCTCCTGATCCCTCCGCTGTGTACGTATCGCCCTCCTGATCCTCCACTGTGTACTTAGTGCCCTCCTGATCCCTACACTGTGTATGTAGTGCCCTTCTGATCCCGCCACTGTGTATGTAGTGCCCTCCTGATCCTTCCACTGTGTACTTGGTGCCCTCCTGATTCCTCCACTGTGTACGTAGTGCACTCCTGACTCCTGATATCTGCACTGTATACCTAGTGCACTCCTAATTTCTGCATTGTGTACCTAGCGCACAATTCATGATCTCTGCATTGTGTACATTCCTGAGCCCTGCACTCTGCGCGTAACACATTCCTGAACCCTTAACTCTGTCTGTAATGAACTCCTGAATTCTTCTACACTTTATGTAATGCACACTTCCATAGTTCATGCAAAACCATTTGTAATGGAAGCTTATTATTATTATTTTTTTATGATTTTGCTGGGGTTTGTATGTATACCTGTGACCTGTGAGCAATCAAAACATATTTTATAGGCACAAGGAAACCTGAATTTTGTTTAACCATATCCATTATTTCCCTCCCACTGTTAATTTTTGCCACACCCACTTTTGCTGCTGTGCTCGTAATGCGCGGTTGCTTTCTCCCTCAAGTGTCCCTTATTCTGAAGTTCAAAAATTGGAAGGTATGCAAGAGGCAGGCAAAAAACATGGTAAAACAGTCCAGGGCTAGTTCCAGATCAGGCAGAGGTATGTACAGAAACAGTAGGCAGAAGCATGGTCAAATAACAGTCCAGGGTCAATTCCAGGTCAGGCAGAGGTATGTACAGAAGCTAGAGGCAGAAGCGTGGTCAAATAACAAGCCAGGGTCACTTACAGAACAGGCAGTGGCATAAGGGGTGTGAAGTTAAATGTCAGGAACTGAGGATTACGTTTACCATTCTTCTACCATACTAATAATTTACTGAAGTATGGTAATGGCACAAACATTCACCTTTGCAGAGGCTTGGTTGGGAAGGACACTGGGGACAATAATATGGGTCTCTTCTGATACTTGTACACACCTTACATTTTTTTTTTTTTTTTACGTCTTTGGCCTGTTTGGGAGGGATTTTATCAGGAAAGTGGCGTTCGGAGATTCGACAAAGAACACATCTGATTGGATGTTTTCTGGTGGGTCGTTCGGGAATATAAGGGCAGTGAAAGTGCCGTTGCGGTAAATGATATAGGAGTTGTTTATGGCCGAAAAAAATTAATTGCTACTTTTTTATAAAAAATTGTATGTCTGTCTTGTGAATCAAGTGAAGAAGTGCAGCACAAATTTAAACTAATAAATAAATGAATAAATAATTACACAGTGAAAAAATTGCACAGTGAAAGAAATGTATATATGACAGTGATAATAAATGTCCACGTGTCCAAAAAAAGTCCTTATAAAAGTGTATCAACAAAAAGATGAATCCAGCAGAAGTGAAGGTGAAAAGAAACACCGATAGGGAATCCACCACCGCATGCAAGATGGACTCTCACCTTAATGCTTTGACCCATACAGGTCACAAAGCATATCAGCAGTAATCTCAATTGCATCAGATCTCCCAAGGAAACATCATATCATGGATGGTACCAGCAAACAACCATACATAGGAAAAAACACAGAAGAATCTAGTGCTCTCCGTATAAAACAGGTTTTAATGCTGCATAAAGCAATAAAAAATGGACACTCACATTTAAAAACACTCATGAGCCGAGTGTATGCTGAAACCGTATGTCAGAAACCACAGCGGCGACGATCGGGGTGACGTCCTGCGTAGCTCCCCCCTTACATACGTGTTACATCCCGTGGGCGGGACTTCAGCGTCAAGTGGAGGGAGTACACCAGACGTCCCCAATAGCGTACAATTTATATTGCTCAGGTGACTACACAACCAATCGCATCCCACGTGGATGCGGCCAATAGAGACGCTTCAATATGGCAACAACATCCGGTGCACGGTCAGAAAAATCACCAGGCAGTGCAGAAGTAAATAGCTGGTAAATGATAACAAATACCAAAACGGGACCCATTGAAGCATATAGGAATAAAGGAATTAAAAATCCAACATACATCAAATTAATGTTGTCCGGTCATAGGTAAAGCCTGCCAGCTATGTCAGCCGCCAAAAAAGCCAAATAATTGTAAAAAATGTATATGTAAAAGGACGTCATCCACGATCACTACTTTAACAATACATAACTATTATCAGCAATAAATCAAAAAATATCTCAAAAACTAACAAATACATAATACATAATAACATGTTAAAATCCTAATAAAATAAAAACAAAAAATATATTAAAAATTATTTAAAAATGTAAAAACATATAAGTCGCCCCTGATATCATTAACGATTAGAGATGAAGCAGTTTAAATCAAACTCTACGTTAAGGCCCCCCGGAGAGGCAACCTTAAGCTCAAAAATCCAGTATGATTCGCCGCGACTTAACTGTCGGATAAAATGCCCACCCCTCCAGTGCTTAGACACTTTTTCGATTCCCCAGAATTTGAGGCCTTTAGCGTTACAGTCATGGTGCTGTCTAAAATGCCTAGACACACTGTGTGTTTTGACACCTCTTTTAATGCAGCTAATATGTTCGCCAATACGCACATGCAAAGCATGTGAAGTACGACCCACATACTGCAACCCGCAGTCACACTCCAACATATATATAACCCCCTCAGTATTACACATGACAAGCTGTTTTATAGGATATTCTGTACGGGTAACAGATGAGCAAAAGGTTTTACGTTTTTTGATGTTATTCTTCACATGTTTACATGTGGCACATCTACCACAGGCATAAAAGCCTGATAAAAAGTTAAATAGCCTAGGCCTGGCCACAATCGGTGGGTCAATTACCCCTGGTGCAATGACGTCCCATAATGCTGGGGCTTTCCTATAGACAAACTGGGGTCGGTCTGGCAGGACCGGACCCAGGATAGCATCACCCTTCAGGATAGACCAATGTTTAACAATTATCTGTTCAAACTTCCTGAATTTGATATTATAATCCAGTATCATTTTGTGATTAATATTCATGTCAGTGGCTGCTATACTAGATGGTTTGTCAGCAATAATGGCATCCCTATTCATTATGCGTACCTTCTCTATTTCCTGATCTATAACAGAAGCTGGGTATCCCTTCTGAACAAATCTTTTAGCAAGCACCTGTGACTGTGATAAATAATCAGCCTCAATGGTGCAATTTCTGTGGAATCTGACGAACTGACCCCTAGGGATGTTGCATAACCAGAGATTATGATGGCAACTCGTCAGGGGTATATACCCATTGCGGTCAGTGGCTTTAAAATGATTCCTGGTCTGCAACTTGGTATCTCTTTTAAAGATTTCCAAGTCCAAAAAGGTGATTTGATCATGTGCCACTGTCCAAGTAAGAACTATATTTTTATCGTTAGCATTAAGCCGTTCCATGAATTGCTGAAGGCTCGTCATGTCGCCCTCCCAGACCATAATAATGTCATCGATGTACCTTTTGTAACATCGAAGCTGTGGGGGACGATTTTTGAACACTGTATCCTCCTCCCAGTGGGCCATGAATAAATTGGCCACACTGGGAGCAAACCGGGCGCCCATAGCGACACCTCGCTGCTGTAGATAAAAATTCCTATTGTACCAAAAATATTTTTTTAAAAGGCAGAAATTTAAACCATCCAAAATAAATTGGATATGCTGACTATTCAGATCTGTGCCTCTCAGGGCCCAAACAACCGAGGCTAGAGCGGCATCATGGTCAATGATGGTGTACAGGGATCTGACATCAGCAGTCACTAAAATAGTGTCATGAGTACATGTTATGGTGTCCAAAATCTGTATAATCTGCTTTGTGTCACGTAAGTATGCCTCCATTTTACACACTAGGGGTTGGAGAAAATGGTCCAGGTATTGACCAAGCCTGGAGGTAACATAATCTATCCCATTAACTATAGGGCGACCAGGAGGTCGTTCAGAATCTTTGTGGAGTTTGGGAAGAAAATAGATGATAGGTGTGCGACAATAAAAGGGGTCTAAATAAGATGCCTCCTTTTTATTTAAAATGCCCTCTTGTTTTCCACCTTCCACCAAGGAATGCAATTCGTTCTTGAAATGGACCATCGGGTCACCTCTTAGTAACAAGTACGTATCACAATCACTAAGGAGTCTAGTCATCTCCTCCTGGTAGTAGGCTTTACTAAGCACAACCAACCCTCCCCCTTTATCCGCCGGGCGAATAACAATATCATTTCTTAGTTCTAATGATTTAATGCCTCTTTTAATATGATGGGAGTCACGGACCTTTTTAATCCGCAGATCATCCAGATCTTTACAGACCATATTCTTAAAAACGTCAAGATGCCTAGTATCCTGACACTGGGTTAAACACAGACTTGTTCCTAAGATTGGTATGTTTAGTAAAGGATGAAGAAACACTCCTCTGTATCGGGTTAGAAAGAAAGTACTTCTTCATGTTTAACCCACGAACATACTTTTGGACATTGACATATGTTTGGAATTTATTGAGATTTCTAATCTGGGCAAACTTAAGGCCCCTATCAAGCACACGTACTTCGTCATCAGAGAGAGTAGTGCCACTAAGATTAAAGATCCCAGTCCCTAGTACGATCTTGGCCTTTTGGACTCGTCGGCCACCCCTGTTTCCTCTCGGTTTTTTCATTTTTTGACTTGATTGTCCATTTCCGACAGGGCCTGAGGGGGCTGGAGGGTCCCTCCATCTGTCTCCCAGGGAGGCCTGAGGTTCCCTCCATCCTCCCCAGATTGGAGTATAAGGCGGAGGACCCCTCCAAGGGATCCTCTCCTGTCCTAAAAAATGATTTGAAGAGGAGGGTTCCTCCCAATGATACTGTAAGGGAGCATACTAATTATAAGTAGACAAAGGAGGTGGGCCCCTTTCCCTCGTTGCTGACCCCCACCCCTAGCGGGTGCTGGTCTCCAAGGGGGGTTGTCATGTGGCAAGGTAGGGTTCGAGCATTTGGTTATTGAAGTCGACTCCCCTATGAACAAAAATTGTATTCATGGACTCATTTTGGCTTTTGGATGAGGCCATTCCTTCTGGGGATTTCCACAAAGGTATTGTTGTGGATCGAAGACAGCATGTAGACATTCCTTCTGTCCCTCCACTTCACTGCCAGAATCTCCTTATTTCACAGATTTGCCGTCTCTCCTTCTCAACTTCATATACAAAGCCTTTGAGAAAAGCTCTTCTGGTTCTTTCTTATGGTGGCTCATGAGTCATCAGCTGTCAGCAGGCTTCCCCACTGACAGCTGAATGTAAAAAAAAAAAAATTGCCAGCAAAACAAATTGCAAAAATATGGCGTTGGGGCCCTCCAAGGCACTTCAGGTCTAGTATTTTATTTTAAAAATGGTGTGGGGTCCCCCCCAAAATCCATACCAAATCCTTATCCAGGCATGCAGCCCAGCAGGTCTGGAACAAGAAGGGGACAAGCGAGCGCCCCCCCTCCTGAACCATACCAGGCCGCATGCCCTCAAAATGGGGGGGATGGGTACAAGGGCTTCTTCCCGACAACCCTAGCCGGTGGTTGTTGGGGTCTCCGGGCAGGGGACTTATTGAAATCTGGAAGCCCCCCAGGTCCTAACCCTCCCCAATGTGAATGGGTATCGGGCACAACGTACCCCTACCCATTCACCCCAAAAAGCGGCGAATTGAAAAAAATATGAGCCAGGTTTGACAAGTCCTTTATTTAAAAACAATAGCTCTAAACCGTCTTCTCATACTATCTTCTCCCGCTAGAAGACTGCCACAGAAGAAGAGCGTCTTTTTTTTTTTATAGCGGATAACCGGCGGCGAGGGAGTAGATGGCAATGGGAGAAGATAGCACAAGACCCCTTGGGGAGAAGGCGGGAGAGATGATGGCGGGAGAAGGTGGCTCAAGCTATTTTTTTAATAGAGGACTTTCAAAAACCGGGCACTTGTTTTTTTTGTTTTTTTGCTGCTTTTTGGGGTGAATGGGGTGGGGGGTATGATGTACCCAATACCCATTCACATAGGGGGCTGAGATCTGGGGGCCCCTTCTTAAATTCCAGATTCAGATAAGCACCCGCCCGTCAGACCCACAACCACCAGCCAGGGTTGTCAGGAAGAGGCCCTTGTCTCCATCAACAAGGGGGCAAGGTGCTTTGGGGGGGACAAGAGCACTCAAATGCATCCACCCCCCCTATGTTTGACAACATGCGGCCTGGTATGGTTCAGGAGGGGGGGTGTTTTTTTCCCCTCCCTTTCCTGACCTGGTGGCTGCATGCTCGGATAAGGGTTTATTGAGGATTTTGGTGGGACCCCATGCCATATTATATATATTTTTTTTACAGTTAAACATGGGGGTGGGGGCGTTCCCCTCTGAATCCATACTAGACCCGAAGAGGTCCATGCTGTTGTTTATTTTTTTCGCCAATTTTTTTTTACGAGGTGTCGCCTGTAATGTGTCTCTTCAGAGGACTGGGCTCTAGGGTCCAGCACTTTCGCTCTATACGCTAAAAGTCCTGGCAGAGTCTTTTTACAAGGCCCAGGGAAGAGGTCTCCTTTTAGGTAGGAACCCATACCCCTGAAGGTTGGCACGCAGACCCCGCCGTGATGGGGGAAGATTGGTTCTGCCTGGCAGAAAACCTGCAGCGGGGACAAGGTGAGTTAGGAAAGAGTCCTAAGTTTTAAACTTAAGGACCTTTCCTATTTAGAGTGGGTGTCTTTTTTTTTTATAGCCGCCACTAGTGGGAGTAAAGAGCGGAGTTTTGACTCGCCATGCTCCAGAGAAGTGTCAGTTCCCTCCTTCCGCTGCATAATCTCTGCCATAGACGGCTGTCGTCCTCCTCCTCTCAGGCAAGTATCTGGAGGATCTCCCTCACACTATGATACCGCCATTAACCCCGAGGACGTGCGCACAGGGGCGTGCTTTATGCATTGTTCAATGGAAGCGGGCCGGGACAGACTCGGGGGCACACGCGGGCACGTATTATCGGCAAACGGGCAGGAAGAGATGGAAGAACCTCACATGCCTGGAGCTTCCCTGCAAGGGACACAGCAGCATAAAAAAGGGCACGTAAGATCTCCATGTGGTTGGCTGAGCACTCCCAAAAGATCAGACACCCACTCTGGCATAAAACTGTGTGTTATTAGTTGCATACTTCTATGTAGATTGCTAAACTAGCACAGTAGTATATGCAGTTGTCGGTATCTTGGCTTTGCTTGGCAATATGTCTTCCCAAAGAAAAGGCTCTGGGGCTAGAAGCAAGAAAGCATTGCCGCCTAAGACAGGAGGCTCTAGCCACGCCTGCTCCGGTACCTTCCTCTTCTGTAAGGCCCCGTACACACGACCGAACATGTCTGCTGACCAGTTTCAGCGGATATGTTCGGTCGTCTGTACGTCCGACCGGACAATTTTCCGGCGGATCGGACAGGTTTCCAGCGGACAAATGTTTCTTAGCATGCTAAGAAACATGTCCGCTGGAAGCCGGTTCGTCGGACATGTTCGGTCGTCTGTACAGACTCACCGGACATGTCCGCTCGGCCGAAAGCCCTCGCATGCGTCAAAGTGATTCGACGCATGCGTTGAAGCATTGACCTTCCAGGGCCGTGCACGTCGCCGCATCATCGTCGCGGCGACGGCGCGGCCACGTCACTGCGTATCGTGTCCGCGCGGATTTCTGTTTGATGGTGTGTACAACCATCAGACAGAAATCTCCGAGCGGACATGTCCGATAAACGGTCCGGCGGACCGTTTTCATCGGACAGTCCGTCCGTGTGTACGAGGCCTAATACCTGACAGATTTATACAGGATGAGCCATTACCTCTATCAGGAGTAGCAGCCTCTCCTGTGGTGCCTGTGCCTGCATATGTCGCTGAAGACACTTTGGCAACAGCTCTGAACAATTTGAAAGGGAGAATCGTTGTGTTAATCGCAAAATCCTCAGAAATGGACAAAAAGCGAAGCAGATCTCCTCCTGTTGTTTTAGATCTCCTTGCAGAGAGATCTGAGAAGGATGAGGTCCCATCAGGGGATGAGGACTCGGAGGGATCGGAGATATCAGAGGAATCTTTTTCTGCTTCCCAGGTTCTAAAGTTGCAGGTCTCCTCTCTGGGTTCGTTTAAAAACCCCACAGGCTGCTTGTGCCTTTCCAATTCATCCTTTATTGGAGAATCTGAATTACGTGGAGTCTGCCTTCTGTGGATGCAGCTATTTCTTGTATAAATAAAAGCCTAACTTGTCCGGTGGACAATGCCCAGGTATTTAAAGATCCTTCTGAGAAGAAGTTGGAATCTTTACTAAAATCTTCCTTCCTCCTGGCAGGCGCAGTAACCCAACCTGCTGTAGTGGTGGTGGGTATGTGTCAGGTCTTAAAGGACCAGGTGAAGCAGGGGATGAAAGATCTGACTTTGGAACAGATCAAATTTTGGGAGACTATGCCTAGGGCCTTATGTTTTACAGTGGATGCTATTAGAGATTCTATCCAACAGGCATCCTGCCTCATGCTCCAGCTGGTGCATATGCGCAGAATTCTTTGGCTAAGGCATTTGGTCAGCAGAATGTTTGCAAAAAGTTTTTGGCCAGCTTCCCCTTCCATGGCGAACGCCTCTTTGGGGATGATTTGGAAAAGTATATCCAAAAGATATCGAGTGGTAAGACCACTCTTGCCAGAGAAGAAGAAAAACAAGTGTCCTTGTTTTAAGCGTTCTCTCTCCCCGGCTTCTGGTAGATCTACCTCCAGCCAGTGGCGATGGAATTTTCAGCCAGCCACAAAAGCTAAAGAGGACCAAGCTCAGAAGAACAAGAAGCCCTGGGGTTCAAAAGCTTACAAGCAAAACCCCAAAGCCTCATTATAAAGAGGCGCCCCTGCTCGGCCGAGTGGGGGGACAGCTTCGGCAGTTTTCAGCGGCATGGCAGACAGAAATCCAGGACAAATGGGTAGTATCCAATTTCGAGAGATTCCGATCTTCTCAATTCCGAAGCTCAAGGCTCTCCAAAGATCCACTAAAAAGAGTGTCCTTCAAAGGCTTGGATCACTTGCTGTCTCAAGGGGTGATCACAGAAGTACACCTAAAAGAGCATGGTTTAGGTTTTTATTCAAACCTCTTTGTGATTCCAAAACCAAACCGAGACGTCATGGCCCATCCTGGATCTA
This sequence comes from Rana temporaria, assembly GCF_905171775.1. Classification (NCBI taxonomy): domain Eukaryota; kingdom Metazoa; phylum Chordata; class Amphibia; order Anura; family Ranidae; genus Rana; species Rana temporaria. The sequence goes on along the minus strand of NC_053498.1, from coordinate 40,593,755 downwards.
AGATCTCTAAATCTGTTTCTGAACATTTGACATTTCTGAATGGAAACTATTCGATCACTATAGACATCTAGGACGCATATTTACATGTACCTATCCATCTCACTCACCTAAGATTCCTAAGGTTCACGGTAGAACATCGCCACTTCTAGTTTGTGGCTCTCCTTTTTGGTGTGGCTACCACGCCCGGGGTATTTACAAAGGTAATAGCCCCTCTGTTGGCAAATCTGAGGGCACAGGGCATAGTGGTAGTGGCCTATCTAGACAATCTACTTGTTATAGATCAGTCAGTGGCAGGATTATATCACGCTGTGCTCACCACAATAAAATACCTTGAGCATTTAGAATGGATTGTAAACCTACAGAAATCCTCTCTACAACCCCAAAGTAGGGTAGAGTATTTGGGCATGATCATAGACACAGCCCAAAGCAAGGTATTCCTACCAGAGCCAAAGTTCAAGTCTCTAAAGGACCTTATCCACAAGGTCTAGGCAAAGAAAAGGCTGTCCATTCACCTTTGCATGAGGCTATTAGAGAAGATGGTGACCTCCTTCGAGGCTGTCCCTTATGTCCATATTCATTTGAGACGACTGCAAGGCAGTATCTTGGCTGCCTGGAACAGGAAGATCCAAGCTCTGGATTTACCCATGCACCTGTATACACAAGTGCGCCAAAGCTTCAGTTAGGGGTTAAAAACCAAGAACTTGCGGAAATTAAAATCCTTTCTCCCAATCACCTGAAAGGTGGTGTCGACGGATGCCAGTCTAATGGGGTGGGGAGCAGTGTTAGAAGAAGCTTCAGCCCAGGGAACCTGGGCCAAGACCGAAGAAAACCTTCCCATCAACATACTAGAGATTCGGGCAGTATACTTGGCCCTTAGAACATGGACACACAGGTTACAGGGTCACCCAGTTCGGATTCAATCCGACAATGCTACTGCAGTAGCTTACATCAGTCACCAAGGAGGCACCCGCAGTCAGGGCACTCAGAAGCAGGTGAATCGGATTTTGGCATGGGCAGAACATGTTCCTTGTCTCTCTGCAATCTTCATTCTGGGGGTAGAAAACTGGAAAGTGGGCTATCTGAGTCGCCAGCAACTGTCACCAGGAGAGTGGTCTCTCCACCCCGATGTCTTTAAGGCCATATGCCAGAGATGGGGGACCCTGGATGTAGACCTACTAGCCTAGACAACTTTGTATCCAGGACGAGAGATCCTCTATGGATCGGATGCTGTAATAACTCCCTGGAATCAGTTCTCACTAATCTATGCATTTCCTCCGATCCCTCTCTTACAAAGGCTACTTTGCAGGATCAAGAAGGAATGAATTCCAGTAATCCTAGTGGCCCCAAACTGGCCCAGAAGGCCCTGGTAAGCCTAAATTTATAAAGATGGCAGTAGGAAAATCTTGGAAGCTTCCGCTTCGTCACGACTTGCTGTCGCAAGGTCCAGTGTTGAACAGAACATATAAATTATAGCGCTAAATATTATCCCAAATGTGTGTATAAACTATTAGCCGGATTCACGAAGACTTACGCCGGCGTATCTAAGATACACTGCGTAAGTCCATGGATGCGCCGTATTCTTTTACTAAGATACGCCTGAATTCTGGCTTAATACGACCGACGCAAGTCTCCTACGCCGTCGTATCTTGGGTGCATAATTATGCTGGGCCGCTAGGGGGCGCTCCCCGTTGATTTACGCGTTGAATATGTAAATAACCTAGATACGCCGATTCACGAACGTACTTACTCCCCCGTCGCTGTAATCCATGATTGAATACAAGAACGTGTGAGTGGAAACCATAAATGTCCAATAGGTGAAAAAAGTCCTATGCAAACATTCGAGGTTTGAAAAACGTGAATTTCAATATGTGAATAGTCCTATGCAGACAGCAAAAGCCAAATGGTGTTCCCACAATCTGGACGTGACACACACTTCTGAAGAGGCCACCACCAAATAGACAGAGGCTTACCAGAAATGTTGATCCCTAAAGAGTGTACCCTCAGCGGTTTAACAGAGCTTGGTAGATCACTGAATGCTACCACTGCGAGACCAAATCTTCAATAGCAATAAACAAATGACTTCAAACACACCAATCAGATGGAGCAGATGTATGTGCTTGGAGGTGGTGATCACTTAGTCTAGTTCCACTTGGACAAAGTTCCAGCAAACTCAAGATGAGCAGGTCCAGTGTTCCATCCTTACTTACAAAAGCTAGATTTGACAGTCTGGCTACTGAGACCCACATTCTAAAGAAACAAGGGATCTTGGGTCCAGTGCTTTCTACACTCATTAATGCTAGAAAGCCAGCCTCCAGGCTTATCTACTATAGAGTCTGGAAGGCATATGTTTCCTGGTGTGAAACTAAGAAATGTAATCCTCAGAAATACGATATAAGTAGGATTCTCGCCTTTTGCCAGCTAGGAGTGGATATGAAATTAGCCCTTAGAGCCGATATTGAATCTAATGGTACCGATCAGTCTTTTTTTTCAAAGACCGCTGGCATCTCATTCCCTTGTCGGACTTTTTTCATTCAGGGGTACTGCGGATCAATCTGCCAGTCAAGTCTCCCTTGTGCCCATGGATTTGAATTGGTATTGTCAGTGTTCAAAAGCAACATTTTGAACCTATTCGCCATATTCATTTGATCCTTTTGAGCAGGAAATTGGCCTTTTTGATTGCTATATCTTCAGCTAGAATAGTATCAGAATTGGCAGCTCTTTCTTGTAAAAAGCCTTATTTAATTTGTCACAAGGACAAGATTGTAATACAACCAACCTTTTACCAAATGTGGTGTCGGCATTTCATTTGAATCAAGATATTGTTTTGCCTTCCTTTCTTCCTTATCCGCGGACAGCGGAGGAAAAGATTGTTGCACTCTCTAAGATGTAGTGAGAGCAGTAAAAGCATATCTGCAGGCAACCGCTAAGATTCGTAAAACAGATGTTTTGTTCATTTTGCCAGATGGTCCCAAGGAGGGACAAGCGGCATCAAAATCTACCATTTCTCGTGGATTCGACAAGTAATTATTCAAGCTTATGGTTTAAGGAACAAGATTCCTCCTTCTGTTAAGGCACACTCGACCAGAGCTATGAGCGCTTCATGGGTAGTGCATCACCAGGCTTCGATGGCTCAGATATGTAAAGCTGCAACTTGATCTTCAGTCCATACATTTACCAAATTCTATCAAATGGATGTAAGAGGACATGAGGATTCTGCCTTTAGGCGTAGTGTTGCAGGCAGCAGTCTAGGGCTTCTTGTCCGCTTACGGCCTGCTTGGATCTGTGTCTCCCACCCATTTAGCATTGCTCTGGGACGTCCCACTATGTAATGACTGTGTCCCGTGGTGTACGATAAAGAAAATATGATTTTTAATAACAGCTTACTTGTAAAATCCTTTTCTTGGAGTACACCACGGGACCCCTTCTTATGGGAACCTTACTGCTTGCTACAAAACTGAGGTACTTCCTGATGGGAGGGGTTATATGGAGGGGAACTGTCTTTTAATTGGTTGTGCCAGTGTCCAATCACCTCTGGTGACCATACAACCCACTATGTAATAAATAGTGGCTCCGTGTCCCGTGGTGTACTCCAAGAAAAGGATTTTACAGGTAAGCTGTCATTAAAAATCCAATTTTTACTAAGAAAGTAGTACAAGATGAGACTAGAAGAAGACCAACAAATGTGTGATCACATGAAAGCTATGCTAGAGATCATCGAACATCTACGTTGCATCAGAGAGGACATTAAAGATAACCATATTGCCCTGCTCCTCTGCAGCCTTCCAAAAAAAGTACTGCTCTTAACGCTTTAGAAACCAGACCCGGGCAGAAACTGACATCAGAATTTAATCGATGAATATGACAGAAGGGATGAAAACACACACCATGATGACAAATCTCTTAAGATGTACAAAGGCGAAAGCATATCAGTCCACTTACTCTGCATTTTCGCGCGGAGTGAGTGTACTGATACATAAGACATTGGCCTATCAGGAGCTAGACTCCTTAATTGATGTGTCTGGTAGGTTTGTGTTCCTTTACTGTAAACTGTACATAACACTAATTTTAACCTTTGTATATGTCCCCCCCCCCCACGTTCTCTCGGAAGGTGCTGCAATTGCTGCTGTCCTATTTGGCCAACAAGCCGGACATCCCGGTTTTAATAATGGGCGATTTTAATTGCTATCTAGATCCCAAACTTGATAGACATCCCCCGGTGACTCCACCTAGGGGAAGACGGGGTACAGCTCTTAGCCGGCTACTACTTGAGGTGGGTTGGACTGACATTTGGCGGATCCGCAATCCCCATAATAAACCGTTCTCCTGTTTCTCCAAGACCCATGGGTCTTTGTCCCGAATTGACTTATGTGTGGGCACCCCGAATTTGGTGGGCAGTGTATCCAGGGTGGAGTATTATCCTAGAGGGGTATCGGGTCACTCCCCGCTGGCCCTATGGCTGGTCACACAGCCCCCCAGTTCTTTGCCTAGAGCTCCATGGAAGCTAAATGCCTTTTGCCTCGAACTGTTAACCTCTCAGGAAAGGGTCATCTCCCAGATTCGGGAATTCTTTAGAACGCATGCCAGCCGCAGTGACAGCCTTCAAACATGGGAGACCTTTAAAGCATTCACTAGAGGGGTGTTCATTCACGAAATACAAATTGTTAAACATAACTCCTCGGCCCTGCTGGAACAGGTGGGCAACCAGGTGAAGCAGCTTGAACTGACATATGTGACAAATCCGTCTGATTCGGCACGTGAGGCATGGATGTCGGCCCAGGACTCCCTGGACCGTTTGAGATCCTCTACTGCGGAACGTAAGAGATTTTTTACCAAACTAGCATTTTTTGAGGAGGGGGAGAAGACGGGCCGCTTACTGGCCAGAATTGCACGCTCCCAGCAGCAGTCGCCAGCTATTGGCGCTATCCGCGCAACTGACGGCAGAATTGTCAATTCTCCTGAGGAGATCGTATCCGAGTTGGTCACTTTCTAGAAGGACCTGTATGGGTCGAGAGAGGCTTACTCGGATGATGATTTAGCTGCATATATGTCCCTAATTACTTTGCCGTCACTGTCTGCCAGGGCACGTAAGCAACTAGATGCTCCTATAACTTTGGAGGAGCTCCAGGTGGCGGCCAGCTCCTTTCCTACTTGTAAGGCCCCGGGGGAGGATGGTTTGCCCATGGAAGTGTTTACCCAATATGGGGAGCTATTGCTCCCCGAACTATTGAAAGTTTTCAATGCTTCGCTGGAGGGGGGAGTGCTCCCTGACTCTATGAATAAGGCTAATGTGATCCTTCTGTTAAAACCTGGGAAGGACCCGGTAGACCCGGGCTCCTATAGACCTATTTCATTGCTTCAGAGCGACGTGAAGATCCTGGCAAAGGTTCTGGCGCTGCGAGTCAATAGGATAGTGTCCTCAATTACCCACCAAGATCAGGCTGGCTTCATGCCGCAAAAGTCCACAGCCACTAATTTACGTAGGCTTTACTTAAACATGCAAGTACAGGCGGACAATAAGGGCCGCAGGGCCCTGCTGTCGCTTGATGCCAATAAGGCATTTGATAGTGTCAGCTGGAGGTACCTGTGGGCAGTGCTAGGTAAGTTTGGCTTTGGAGAACGCTTCGTGGCTTGGACCAAGCTATTGTATGCGTCCCCGGTTGGCGGATAAGATGTCGCCTGCTTTTGCTCTGGGCAGGGGGACTAGGCAGGGATGTCCCCTGTCCCCCCTGCTCTTTGCGATCGCTATAGAACCTCTGGCGGCCCTGATACGGGCGAGCGACCAGGTTGAGGGCTTCAGGTATGGTGGCCTCCATGAAAAGATAATGCTCTACGCTGACGACATGTTGCTTTTCTTGGGGGACCCCACCCTGTCACTGCCGGGGGTCATGAATGTCATACAGAGGTTTGGTCATTTCTCGGGCCTGACCATTAATTGGTCCAAATCTGCCCTGATGATGCTAGATGAAGACAGGGAGGTGACCCTCCCGGTCTCATGTCCCATTCCTGTAGTAGATAGCTTTAAGTACCTAGGTGTACAAATCTCGCCCAAACTGTCAGAATACTGTTTGCTTAATGTTTACCCCTTGCTGTTCCGTTTTAGAGATAAGATTAACATGTGGAACAACCTTAAGATGTCCCTGGCAGGCAAGGCAAACCTAATCAAAATGATATTGATGCCCCAGCTGCTGTACTTCCTACACAACTCCCCGGTGGTTATACACTTGAAGGTTTTCAGAGTAGTGAACACCCTTTTCAGAAAGTTGCTGTGGAGTGGGAGGACCCCCAGGATCAGGCTGGAGCAGCTCCAGCGAGCTAAAGATGACGGAGGGTTGGCGGTCCCCAACCCTTGGGTATATTACATCGCGGCCCAGCTACAGCATTTGGTGGGCTCCATGGCTCGGGACCCAGTGGGATCGGCGGCACGGCTAAAGCTCTATGCTTCTGGAGCTGAGACCATTCCCCTGGGCCTAGAGGCACAAATGTTTCTCAAATCCAATAAACAAAACCCGACATTAACACTAACCCAAAAAATTTGGAACAAGGGTAGGCAGCTTCAGGGGGTGAGGGGGTTCACTGACCATAGTCCAATTTGGAAAAACTACTCCTACACTTAGTTGGCTAAGTTGCAGCAGAGATCCCGCTGGAAAACCCATGGGATAAATATGTTGTCTCAGATATTTCATAATGGCAGGTTGCTGACATTCCCTCAGCTGCAGGCTCGATTTGATCTACCGGCCTCTATGTGGCTCTCCTATCTTCAGCTTAGGCACGCAGTGGCGGCACAGGGGAATGCTGTGGAGTGGACAATGTCACCCACTCCGGTATTCCACTTGCTGCGATCGGCTTCTGAGACCAAGGAAATTATTTCCCAGTGCTATCAGATGCTACTATCCGAACACCTGGACGCGTACCCGTGTGGGGCTTTTCCTGCTTGGCAGCGGGACCTCGGCCAGGTTACGGTGACCAGTGGGAGGAGGCCCTTCAATCCCTAACTACATGTTCCCTAAATGTCGCACAAAAGGTTTCACAACTGTACATACTGCTGAGGGTACACTATACACCGGTGAGACTGCACAGGATGGGTAGGCGGGCGGACCCGTTGTGCTGCCGATGCCAGCAGCATGAGGGGGACCTAATACATCTCCTGTGGCGTTGACCGAAGCTGCACAGATACTGGCGTGGGGTGGTGGAGACAATGAATTCTGCTTTTCAGACTAAGGTTCCGGTAGATCCTGTGTGTTGCCTGTTGGGGGTGCTGGAGGATGTGGTCACCGAGGAAATTACCAGGGTGGCTGTCTCTAGGTTACTGTTCCAAGCTAGGAAATTAATACTAATGGGGTGGAAGTCTGTCTCTCCACCAACTCATTCCTCATGGATTACCCACGTGGGAAAGGCATTCGTGATGGAAAAACACATTTATCAACATAGAGGGTGTCCCGGCAGGTTTGAGAGAATATGGGAGATGTGGCTGGATACGCCGGGTCTGAGTCCCAGGGAGCTTGTCATGACCAGACTTCTGAGGTGTTTGTAAACGGGTGCCATTGTGGGATCATGAGGGCTTGTCTAGTGTATTATTGGTAATGAGGTGGGAGGGCATGTATATTTGTAAGAGAGGGAAGAATGATCTTGGTGGGTGGAGTAGGGGACATGTATCTATTTGTGTATGATGTATGTTTTGAAGGAATCAGCCTCTGTCTGTGCACTGGAGAGTTGTACTGTATGTTTAAATTTGTTTCTGTATCAATAAAAACCTTTTTGATTTTAAAAAAAAGATGTACAAAGGCATATAGTACCACAAAGAAAGCAGAGCCTGTTTTTGCTGTAAAACGACTGGTCACTTTAAAAAAAGACTGTTCTATCTGGAAAGCCGAGCAGCAAAAGCTAGAGCTTAACCGTAAGACAGAAATGTATATAAAACGGGGGTATTCCTGCGCTATTATAGGTAAATAGAGTTGCTCAAGGGTTCTGCAAACACCGTAAGGGTCAAACACTACCCACAAAAGAATCACAAAAAAATCAAATGGTGTTGTTGCGCTCCCTCATGAAATAACATATAAACCTAGATATATGAATGCAGAGAGAATAAATTATATAAATACATATATAAAGTGCTGCTGTGCTGCAAACAAGTGATTACAGGTGCAATGATATAAAGTACAATGATAATAAATATTAAAAAATTGATAATAAAAAACAATGTGTGTATAATTCGAAACAAATGGAAAAAAAGTCCATTGTGAGTGTAGCAAAAGGTGCTAAAGTGCTGGCGATTCTCAGAAGGGGAAAATCACACATAACATATTACCCTAGATATATGAACGCAGAGAGAATAAATTGTATACAATTATTTAAATAAATATATAAAGTGCTGCTGTGCTGCAAACAAGTGACTACAGGTGCAATGATCTAAAGTGCAATGATAATATATATTCAAAAATTGATAACAATTAGAATAAAAACAATACGTGTAGAAATAGAAACAATGGAAATAAAGTCCAATTGTGAGTGTAGCAAAAGGTGCTAAAGTGCTGGCGAATCTTAGAAGGGGAAAATCAGTTCCTCTGGATCCAGGGTGCAAAGTGTAGTGTTGCTGGTGCTCTGTAACAGTAACAGGTGGCACTGTGACTTCTGTGTAACAGGTGGCCCTTCGGTGTAAGTAACACTCGTGGGTGTACTACCTTCTTACCTTACTGCTGTAAGGTAAGCAGCATTGAAAGATATGGTGGAATGCTAGGCCATTCGAAGTGGGGGAGGGGATTCCTTCCTTCTCCAGCGTTTCCAGTAATGTGTGGATGCGGGATGGGGGGGCCACTCGGGGGCTCAAATATGGATGGAGAAATAATTGAATACAGAGCCTCTTGGTGTATTACGTTTGGCGTTTTAAAATTCACAATTTATTTAGATAAAAAAGGTACTCACATTTCAAATGATGTAAAGTGCATTGCATAAAAACGAGCAGCGAGCTCGGGACCTTGTTGCGTCACTTCCGGTGTCCGTATGCCTGCTGTGAAAATGACAATGGTCCCAAAAATGTGTCAAAATTGTCCAAAGTGTCCGCCATAATGTCGCAGTCACGAAAAAAAATGCTGATCGCTGCCATTAGTAGTAAAAAAAAAAAAAAAATTTAAATATTTATTATAGCAAAAAGTAAAAAATATTGAATTTTTTTTCAAAATTGTCGCTCTATTTTTGTTTATAGCGCAAAAAATAAAAACAGCAGAGGTGATCAAATACCACCAAAAGAAAGCTCTATTTGTGGGAAAAAAAGGACGCCAATTTTGTTTGGGAGCCACGTCGCACAACCGCGCAATTGTCTGGTAAAGCGACGCAGTGCCGAATCGCAAAACCTGGCCGGGTCCTTTAGCTGCCTAAAAGTCTGGGTCTTAAGTGGTTAAAGTGACAGAGTGGCAAGCCATGTGACTCGTGCAAAGACTCATGTGTAATGATCCACATGACTAGCGACGAGACTTTCTTCACCAACATTGATTACAGTGCAAAAGACAGTTATCCTAGCAAACGGGAAAAGCATTACTTCAGAAGGTAGGGGCCAGGGCTTCCTGAACTGCATTACACCTGTAGCAAGGTATTTTACCTCTTTTGGTCTAATGAGGACCTCCAAGGCCAAAGATAGCTGACATCCTTCAATATGTGGTGGGTTGTGAAGCATAGTGGGTGCAAAGATGCTGAAAGTCATTGGATGTAAAAGAGTTTTTTTTTTTTTTTTTGACAGTCCTTTTTATATATTTTTGGGGGAAAGCGGGTTAGGGCCAGGACACCCGTAGATGGTTGCAAACTCAATTGGCAGACTCAGAGACTTCAATAGGAGAACAAAAGCACTTGCAGGAATGCGGTCTCCTATGGTAACAGTCCTTTAACAGTTCCTAACTCAAGCAGAACAGTTCTTTCAGCTCCAAGGTTTGCGGTGGTATGTCCTCAAGCGTTACCCCCGCTTCTCTGCTGGGTCCCTAGCTTGGCACTCCAGATACTTCTCAAGCTTTTCCCCTGCTAAATGGCTTGACACACAAGGCTGCGCTGCAAGCTTCTCAGCTGCTGGTTGGCTCCCTGGCTTGATCACCGCCTGAAATTTCCTAATTCACCACTGTGCCCTTTCTGTGAGAATATGGTTCTGGTACTTGCTCCAGTTACTCACTGTGGTTCCTTGTAAAGGCGATTTGGTCCCTTTGTGGCGAAAGCTACCTATGACCACTGACTGGTTCTCTGGCTGGCAGAACCGTCACGTATGGTTGGACTGGAAGCCGCAATCGCAACCCTACGCTCCTAATTATGGATAGGCCCTCACACAGCCTAGCAGCCAGATGCCCCCCGGTATGGGCCTAATTTCCGGCCAATGCTGGATGAATTCCCAGGGGGGGCTTCTCCACCTGAGACAAGTCAACGGGAGTCTGAAGAGGAGTCAGTGGAGGATGGTGCCGGGGGGGGGGGGGGGGGGGATGAGGAGGAGCAAGAAGAGCATGCTTTAAACCTTTCTGGGATCCCTGGTGTTGTCCGTGGATGGGGGGAGGAGAACGAGGACGACATTATCCTGGATGATGAGCAGAAGCCAGGCCACTACACTGCTTCCAGTTTAGTGCAAATGGGGGCCTTCATGCTCCAGTGTTTTAAGAGGCACCCCCGTATAAAAAGCATAAAGGGCATGGACCAGTTCTGGGTGGCAACGTACTTAGACCCCCGGTGCAAACAAAACCTGGCCGAAATGTTACCACCATCACAGAGGGCTATCAGAATGTAGCACTTCCAGGCCTTGCTTCGAGAAATGCTACATTCCTCTGCCAGTGAACGCAAAAGCAGAATTTCCACTCACAGAAACGGTTGCGGGTACCAATCCAACAGCGCCTGCAAGAAGAGTGCGGTTTGAAGATGTGTTAGTCACTAATGATATGAGATCATTCTTTCAGCCTCCGGATCCAGCATCAGGGAACGAATAGACCGACAGGTGTCCAACTACATCGGGTTAACGGCCGATGTGGACGCCCTGAGAAGAGATGAACCCCTGGACTACTGGGTGGGCAGGCTTGACCTCTGGCCAGAGCTTGCACAATTTTGCAATAAAACTGTTGGCTTGCCCCTCGTCCAGTGTCCTGTCCGAAAGGACGTTCAGCGCAGCAGGGGGGGTCGTGACCGATAAGCACACTCGCCTAGCTCAAGACAGTGTTGACTACCTCACATTTCTAAAAATGAATGAAGCATGGCTCTCGGAGGAATTCAACACATGTGACCGGTAGACCATGTTTTTGATTCAAATTGCTCATGACAGGCTGCAAATATGACCTGCAGGTTTTTAATGTTCGCCTGCCATTAAAGTCAATGGAGCCCACTGCGAACTTGCGGTTCGCGAAAAATTTGAGAAAGCTTGCGGTTAGCGTTCGCGAACCGCCCCGTCATATATTCGTCCATCACTACTTCCAGCACATGTTTCAATAACCTGCTAATATTTACATGATAAAAAGAGACATTTTTACATCTTGACAATTTTTCATACATTATAAAGTCTGTAATATACCCAAATATGACCCAGGAGGAAGCAAACACTGCTACTGTATGCTTTATATTTCTGTTAATATCCAATGACCAGGTTAGACCCAACACTTTTCAAACAATGCCTTTTTTTGACCACTGACATAGCTGTGAGGTTAGAGATACTGTACACATAAGACAAATTGGTCCCTTGGTGCTGTCCCTGTAATCTCTGTGGGCATGTGCTGCAGTTCTGGTGGCCATCTTGGCCCTTGGTGAAGAGTAAAGCATCTTGGTTTTAGCAATAGCTGATATGTATGTGTTTACATTATCTTACAGCTATATCATATACCATTTAAAAGAAGACATTGTTCCAAATGCATTGGGTCTGTTTTGGTCATGGGATGTGTACAGAAACACAGAGCATAACAGGGTTTGCTCTCTTCTAGGACAGTTTTGGGTATATTAAAGACTGCATAATGTTTGAAAAGTTGTCATCATGATCAAATGTCAGACGCTATGTGGTTTTAACTTTTTATGATGTAAAAATAAAATGATATATTTTATGAAATACTGTGACGTGATTGTAGCCATATTAGTGCAATTGAAATTGAGTACTGCTTGGACCTTTAAGAAGGGGAAACACCCCGAAAGCTTGTCCTGAAAAATTGTATGTTAGTGCAAATAAAAAAAGTATCATGGACAGTACTCAATTTTCTATGAAATACTGTGAAAGGCATTGCCTAAGACTCCATACACACTGGGTTTAAAACCATGGCAGTTGTCTTGGCAGAAAATAAATTATGTAGAGCATTTTTGTACACATGTTTAGGAGTGTTTAGCGTTTTTTCTGCCAGATAACTCCAATCAAAAACTCAAACCAGAAGGTTTTTTTGACTGCCTTTTAAACACTGAGCTTAAAATATGTCTCTAAGGCCCGGATTCAGAAACCACTTACGACGGCGTATCTCCAGATACGCCGTCGTTAATCTGAATGTGAGGCGTCGTATCTTGGCGCCTGATTCAAAGAATCAGATACGCCTCACTGTTGCCAAGATACGAGCGGCGTAAGTCTCCTACGCCATTGTATCTTGGGGTGCATATTTACGCTGGCCGCTAGGGGCGCTTCTGTATATTTCCATGTCGAATATGCAAATGAGGTTTTTGGGGGCATGAGAGGTGTGCAGCGTGAGAAAGCTGTGGGAGATGTGTGTCTCCCACGGACTATCTATCATGATCATGCAGCCCAAATTTCCTGCCTAAATACCAGCTTAATCCAGCTAATTCCTAATACTGATGTTAATCCATCCTGACGGAGAAATATTGTTTTGCTCTGTCTCTGGTACCTGTCGATGGATATTGCATAGGGGTGTCCCTGTGTGCTGTGCTGGATCTCCAGAGGTCTCCCTGGTGACTCGTGGTGGCTTGGCTGCAGACTCGTCTTTGGGAGCGCGCGATTGGAGGACTGCGGTCAGCTAAGTCAGCAGTCTAAGCCTACGGCCGGAGGAACCGGCTTTGGTGGCTATCGGAGGTCTCCTAGGAGCTGCTCTATTGCCTCCCACACCCCCCGAGCGAAGTAAAGAGAGCGGGGGATTATGTGAAGACGGGGGGATCCCTATATTGTTCACACAATAAACAAACGCCGCAATAAACAAACGGTGAAGCGGAGGGAAGCTAACGCTTAAAGGACACAGTGAGTAATGCACTGTATTATGTATATACTGTGCACAGAACTGTATAATCAGCAGATCTTTAATTGAATCAAACTATAAACTTGTACTCTGCACTTTATTTTCTCCTCTCCCAGTATAAGGAATAGTCTCTCTCTATGCACACCTATTACTGTGTAAAGGAAGTAAATTATCTAATCCTCCTCAGGAGAGGGTGGAATATTTCTTAAATTGCTGGGCTGGCTGCCGGAAAATTCCTTGCTCTTACTATTTTATGTTATTTTTGTATATTTGTTCTTTTAGAAAAGAACCGGAAGACTATTATTATTATTAGCAAATTATTATTCTTTTCTTCCCCGGATAAATACTGTTGCTGCTACCGCACTGCTATTTTCTTTGTTTGTTTTTGCATTGAACATTAATGGATTTTGATATAAGGAAATACCTTGAGCATTACCATTAGTATCTAGCAAAGGTTTATCCCCCCCCCCTACGGGGGGGGGTCTCTCTTTTTGGGGAAAGGGGAATAAAAACAAGTAGCCATGTCGGGCCCACAATCGCTGCGGTCAGCTAAGGATAAGGAAAAAGATAAAACTGGATCAACTAACGCAGCAGCCACTAAACTAGAGAAATACGCACATACAACAGATCACAACAGATCACACCCCAGTTAAAGGGGGGACGTTAGCCCAAACTAAAGCAACAGTTGACAGGAAAAGTCAAGGACCACCGGCAGGGACTGTTATAAATGTCACCAATAAAAATATAACTACATCTGATAAAGGGACTGAGATAGATCCAGCACTAGCCCCTACTGTGGAGGGTACCCCCACATTGGAGTATGGAGGAACCGATCACAAAAAAGGCCCATAGGGATTACCTAGGAGGGAGTAGGGTGGGAAAGGGAGGAGGGAGGAGGGAGGGAGAGTAGAAAGGGGGGGAAGTATTTAAACGTAGTACACTGGGGGGAACAGAAGGATTTGATTACACTGAGGGGAAAATATGCATATACACAAATGGTAAAAACCTTGATAAAAAGGAAATTAACACAGATAATATATCTAAAAGGAGCAAGCACAAACTTCACAGAATATAAAGATAAAGCACATAAATATAATAGTATGCAGGGGGAATTTTTTTTTTAAAGTTGGGCCTTAATAGCACATTTAGAAATAAAGGGAAAGAAAAATAGATATGTATAGATATGTATGCGTATGTAGGGGTGGAGGTGCATGTATAGACATACACATATATATATATATATATATATATATATATATATATATATATATGTGTGTGTGTATGTGTATATGTAGGACTGTCTTATTTAACTTTTTTCTCGCAACAAAACCGCACTATTATATGCCTGCAGGAATCTCATCTTACTGATGATGCTACCCAATTGTTACGTATGTCTAAATATCCGGTGCAATATCATTCGGTCCATACTAGATATTCCAGGGGGGTTAGTATATTGTTTTCTAGAACTACTGCATTTGTTAAACAGGATGTGCTTGTAGACCCTGAGGGCAGGTTCATTTTTTTAATGGGGAGGTGGGAGTCCCGACTATGTGTCATTGCTAATGTGTATATATACAGTACTGCCACCCTTTACGCTGACGGTATTACAATGTTTGGCGAGGTTCCTGGCCAAGCATCCCCAGCTCCCTGTATATGTCCTAGGGACTTTAATAGTGCAATGGATATTTCCTTGGATATATATAAAAAGTTTTCTCCACAGGGCCCTAGGATGTACACTTCATTTGCTAGATTTGTAACTGAGCTGGGACTAGTAGATTTGTGGAGATGTAAATCTCCCCTTCAGGCCCAGTTTTCCTGTCATTCTCTGTCTCATTCTACGCTCTCCTGCATAGATTTCGCCCTGGGGAATGATTTAACACTCCCTTTTGATCCAGTGGTGACGTATTTGGCCAGGGGCCTGTCTGACCACTCTCCGGTGCAGCTTTCTTTGGACCTCCGTAAAGCATGTCTCCCTATGCACTGGAAAATGAACCCCTCGTGGCTCCAATTATTTACTGATGCAGAGAGCATGCAGATGCAGATTCAATACTTTTTGGACGATAACAAATCATCAGCTGCACCTGGAGTGGTATGGGATACAGTTTCATTAAAACGAAGAATAGGCAGTGGGCCAACGATGCAGAGAGGGCGGTGGAGAAAGCAGAGGAGCTGTATTTGCTGGACCCCACCCCCGAACATGGGAGGGAGTGGATAGATGCACAAAAACTTTACCACACTATTCATTTACAGCAAGCTGATAACAAGAGATTTTTCACCTCCCAAACTTATTTTGAGGAGGGGGAAAAAAACTGGCCACATGTTGGCTATGATAGCTAGGTCGCAGCAGCCACCCCAAGTGGTACACAGTATTATGACATCAACGCAACTGACTGTCACGGACACGCCCTCTATAATAAAGGAGTTTTTCTCCTTTTATCAAGATTTATACTCCTCTAAGGTGACATACCCAGTAGATGATTTGACGTATTTCTTGGAGTCCATTACACTCCCCCAACTTGAGGAGACGTATAGGGAGCGCCTTAATGCACCTCTCACTCTTGAAGAACTCCAGATGGCGTTAGCCACCTTCCCAAACTCAAAAGCTCCGGGCAATGATGGACTGCCAATTGAACTGTACAAAAAGTTTGGTGGAGTGCTCCTACCGGAGCTACTCCATACGCTTAAAAATGCACTTGATTCAGACTCTTTGCCTGGATCTATGTATGAAGCTGTAGTGGTAGTAATATTGAAACCAGGGAAGGAACCTAATAAACCCGATTCGTACAGACCTATTTCATTGTTAAATACGGATTTGAAACTCCTCATTAAAGTAATTGCCATGCGTCTCTCGGCGGTGGTGACTGCACTGGTGCATTCGGACCAGTCCGGTTTCATATCAAACAGACCTACGGCAAATAATTTGCGACGACTTTTTCTAAATATGCAGATTCCCACTGATAACCCGGGAAATAGAACTATTCTCTCGTTATACGCTGCTAAGGCTTTTGATAGCGTGGAGTGGGAGTATCTGTGGAAAGTTTTGGAGAAGTTTAATTTGGGTGAGGGTATCATTTCTTGGATTAAATTATTGTATAAAGCACCAAAAGCGTGCATCCGGATAAATAATACTCTTTCACTCTCCTTTGATTTACACAGGGGAACGAGGCAGGGTTGTCCCCTGTCCCCCTTGCTTTTCGCCCTGGCCATAGAGCCCATGGCGGCTGCTATAAGGGGGAATCCAGAGATACAAGGTTTTAGGCGGGGAGAATTAGAAGATAAATTGGCACTATATGCAGACGATGCGCTGTTGTTTTTGGGTGACACGTCTGCATCCCTGACTCACCTTATGGAATTGGTTCACACCTTTGGAACTTTTTCCGCTTTTAAAATTAACTGGGATAAGTCTACTCTTCTTCCACTGGACCCGCTTTTGGGACCTTTGCCACAGATTGCTGACCAGATCAAAGTTGTGGATAAATTAAAGTATCTAGGTATTATGGTCCACCCTAACTTGGATCAATACATTAAGTTAAATGTGGAACCTGTTCTTATAATTTTTTAGGAAAAAACAACTAGCTGGATCAAGTTGCCGTTTTCCGTTGTTGGGCGCTGCAACTTGATCAAGATGATTTGAAATCCTCAGTTACTCTACGTGCTCCATAATGCTCCTATTTGGATCCCTGCCTATGTGTTTAACAGATGTAACTCTATATATCGTGCATTAATATGGAGGAAACGGGTCCCAAGAATTAAACTGGAAACTTTACAGGAGACAAAGGACTTGGGAGGTCTAGCAGTACCGAACCCATTTTTTTTATTTTGTTGCAGCACAGCTACAACATCTGGCAGGATGGCCATGTCCAGATCCCTCGGACCCCACTAGAAACATGGTGTGGACCCGGGTAACTGGGGATAACCTGGTGGAATGTATAGAGGCGGGGGAACTGGGTGCTATGAACCAGTACCCCACTTTTTTACTTATAGAGAAGATATGGAACAAAACCAAACAGCATCTGCAATACATGGGATACACTAGCTGGTCACGTATATGGAGGAATAGTAACTATCCAGAACTTAATAAATTACAAGACTTCTCCCACTGTGAGAGACGGGGAGTAAAGTATATCTCACAATTATATTGTAGAGATGTACTTAGGGACTTTCAGTCCTTGCGTGCGTAATTTGACTTGCCCAACACGGCCTTCTTTCAATATTTACAATTGCGACACGCTATCTCGGCGCAGGCCACAATCTCCATATGGGAGCTCACCAGACCGGTAGTACTTACGAA
The DNA here is from genome assembly GCF_905171775.1 of Rana temporaria. Classification (NCBI taxonomy): domain Eukaryota; kingdom Metazoa; phylum Chordata; class Amphibia; order Anura; family Ranidae; genus Rana; species Rana temporaria. The sequence continues at coordinate 40,576,298 of NC_053498.1, read as the reverse complement.
GTTAACTATGGCGCCCTCCAGAAAAGGACAGATCTCATCCCTGTATAGCTCCCTTATTGGTCATGTCTCTAAGGCGATGACTTTGAGGTGCAGAGCTGGCTGGGGGGACGATATAGGACATATTTCTGATGAGGAGTGGAACGCAATATTGGGCAATGTTCTTAAGGTATCGCTATCATCAACTCAGAAGCTCACTCAACTTTTCATTATTCATCGTACATATCGTACACCTGAAAAGTTACATAATTGGCACAGAAGAGACGACCCGTTCTGCCCCCGATGCCTAGTGGACAACGGGACACTTGTGCATATGCTGTGGAGGTGTCCGAAGCTGCAGTGCTATTGGGCTGCGGTGGTGGCCACTATCAATAGCATATGGAAGCTCCAACTACCTATTGATCCTAAACTGTGTCTGTTGGGGTGGTTAGATGAAGAACTGTATAGGCCACATACCTCTTTTGCTATTCTTGGGGCCTTGTTTCTGGCCAGGAAACTCATTGCCAGGAAATGGCTATCCATAGCAGCCCCCACACACACCGGTGGATTACATCGGTAAATGATTCTCTCGTTAGGGAACAGCTCACGTATAAGCATCGGGGTAGTCCGGGGAAGTTTGAGAATATATGGGACCCCTGGTTGTGTACCCCAGGGTTGGTACCACTGCGGCTTGTGCAAAATAGGACTCTTGGAGATAGAGCTGTAGTGGATACTATGATGGTTTAGATAGCTGTGGTTAACCAGCTAACACTGCCTGTGTATACCACTGTATAACTGCCTTTTGATACAATGGATACCCCAAAAAAGCAGTGCTGAAGAGTATATGTGTGTCGTACAGATTTTTCTGTGTTTTTTAATGATATGACAAATCTGTTTTGCACCATATTTTGTAACGCAATAAAAAAAAAAAAAAAAAAAGGGAAAAATGTTTGTATATGGTTTTTATGCTCGTTTTTCAATAAAAAAATTATCTGATATAAAAAAAAGAATATGCAAATGAGCTAGATACGCCAATTCACGAACGTACTTGCGCCCGGCGTATTAAAATACGCTGTTTACGTAAGGCGTACAACCGTCGTAACTTTACCCCTCATAAAGCAGGGGTAAGTCATGTTAAGGTATGGACGTCGGAACAGCGTCGTATTTTACGTCGTTTGCGTACGTGAATGGGGATGGGCGTAGGTTACGTTCACATTGACTAACCATTGAGCCGGCGTAATTTACAGAGAAAATTTGACGTTCTACTGCGCATGCGCCATTCGTTAGGCGCGTCATTTACGTGGGGTCATGATTCATTTCCATACAACATGCCCCCTACCAGCCTACTTTGAATTACGAGGGCTTACCTGGCCCATTTACGCTACGCCACCGCAACTTACGGAGCAAGTGCTTTGTCAATACTGCACTTGCCTGTCTAAGTTGCGGCGGCGTAGCATAAATAGAATACGCTACGCGCAACTAAAGATACGCCATTGTATCTGAATCTGGCCCAAGATGTCCTAATGTGCATGTTCCCAGGGCCCCTGAAGCCCAATGGTGACCTCCAGAGTTAAGGACAGCTGATATCCTTCAGTGTGTCTTTTAAATCTGTATGTTTTAAATATGTTGATGTTAATTCAATAAAACTTTGTTTTATATAATTGTCGAGGTACTATTAAAGTCCATTAGCCTCAAATACAAACCTTTCCATCCTTCAGTGTAGTGTGGTTTACAAGGCATGGTGGGTGTAATGCAAGATGAACAGGTGGGTGCCAGACACTTTTTGAATGGAAAGAGATTTATTGTCCAAAACAGAATTGTGGGAGAGAGGATTAGGGTCAGGACACCCTTGGGTAGATGCAATGTTAGTTGGCAGACTCCGAGACTTCTATAGGTAGACAGCTATACAGGTGAAGGCCTCCAGCCGGACACCACTTCTGTATAGGTAGGACTGCTGTCTCCTATGGCAACAATCTTGTAGCTGTTACTAACGGTAAATGTTATAAACTATCTGAAACACAGACCTTTCTCGTTACCCAACACTAACTCACTGTGGGTCTTCACTCAACAAGCTCCCAGTCTCTCTCACTAGACTTCAGATTCACTAGCCACTGGATCCCCTGAGCGCTTTCACTGTAGCACCCGGTATCTTCCTCAAGCGTCACCCCCCTCTTCACTGCTGGATCCCTGGCTTGGCACTCACAGATACTCCTCAAGCTTCACCCCTGCTGACACATTGGGTCCCTGGCTTGGCACTCCACAAGCGTCACCTCTACTGTCCCGCTGGGTCCCTGACTTGGCACTTGCTGATGCTTTCCCACTTCTTCACTTTCCCTGGCTGGCGAGAAGTCCGCTCCGGTACTGGCCTCAGCATGCTCACTGTGGTCTTCAGTAACAAGGTGGAAGGTCTCTCTTGTGGCGACAGCTTCCCCTCTACCTCCGACTATGACTGGTTCCCCAGCTGGTGGAACCAGGGCCGCTGATAGGGCAGTACAGCCAGCCCTGATGTACCGGGCCCGGCTCAGCTAGGGGGCCCGGGAAGCTTTATAGTTAAATTCTGACAGAATATATTAAAATGTTTTTCTAAACCACCCATGTTCCTGCTTGCTTTTTAGGGTGTACTTACATAATCCTGGGCCCCATTAGGGCAATAGAGGGGCCCAGGAAGTGAAATAACTGAAGGGACTTTATTTCCATTTTCGGGGGGCGCAGGTAGATAAAGCCTGCCGCATAATGCGCTGCACATGTTCTAGTTCCGGCTGCCCTCTGCTTGTACCATCCCTGGCGGAGTGATTTATGTGTACAGGGCTCCCTCAGTAAGTGCTGTCTGTGGGTGGGAGTTAGAGAGGCATGTGACTGTCTGGCTGAGAGGATGCAGGAAACTTAATCGAGCAGCGGTGCACAGCTACAGGCAAGGAAGGGCACACGGTCACACCAGCTACCATGGAAAGAAGGTACAGCCCCCTGACTCCCCACTGTGTTCATGATTATCGTCATTAGGATGATCACAGCACTTTAGATCCTCTATTGCTCTTCCACAGTGTCACATGGCTATTGGGTCTGAGTGTGTACAGACTGTCACACAATAGAGCCATAACAAAGTCAGCACTCAATAGCCATGTGGCACTGTGGCAGAGCAATAGAGGATCTAAAGTTCTGTGATCATCATAATGATAATCATAAGCATGAGATGCTACTTTACACTTGCTACTTGTTTGGATGGAAGGGGGGGGGAGTAAAAACATGTAGCTGAGCTGCATTTTTTTAACCACCCACCAACCACCCCTCCTTAAAGATGCTTTCACCCAAACCTTGCAATTAGGTCTGCCTGCCATTTTTTCATGTGGATCTGTATGAAAGCTCTATATAGGATGGAATCCAGATGTACAGTTGTATTCAAAATTATTCAACCCCCACTGAAATTGATTGTTTTGGCCAGTTTGACATTGATTTTGATCATTCAGTCATCCTGCTTACAATTAAATCAAAGAGGCACGTGTAGGTCAGACAAATATAACATAACATTTATAATGAAATAACCACAAATGTCTTTTCTGTGCTCACATCATTATCAGTTTTATTCAACCCCCAAGTGACATTCAATCTTAGTACTTAGTACAACATCCTTTTACAGTTATAACAGCTTTTAAACGTGAAGCATAGCTTGACACAAGTGTCTTGCAGCGATCTACGGGTATCTTCGCCCATTCGTCATGGGCAAAAGCCTCCAGTTCAGTCACATTCTTAGGCTTGCGCACTGCAACTGCTTTCTTTAAGTCCCACCAGAGGTTCTCAATCGGATTTAAGTCTGGTGACTGCGATGGCCACTCCAAAATGTTCCAGCCTTTAATCTGCAACCATGCTCTAGTGGACTTGGAGGTATGCTTGGGATCATTGTCCTGTTGAAAGGTCCAACGTCTCCCAAGCCTCAGGTTTGTGACGAACTGCATCACATTGTCATCCAATATCTCCTGGTACTGAAGAGAATTCATGGTACCTTGCACACGCTGAAGCTTCCCTGTACCTGCAGAAGCAAAACAGCCCCAAAGCATGATTGAACCCACCGCCATGCTTCACAGAAGGCAAGGTGTTCTTTTCATCATAGGCCTTGTTCTTCCTCCTCCAAACATAGCGTTGATCCATGGGCCCAAACAGTTTCATCAGTCCACAGAACACAATCCCAAAACTTCTGTGGTTTGCCCACATGATTTTTGCATACTGCAGTCGACTCTTCTTATTCTTTGGAGACAGCAAGGGGGTGCGCCTGGGAGTTCTGGCATGGAGGCCTTCATTACGCAGTGTGCACCGTATTGTCTGAGCAGAAACTTCAGTACCCACATCTGACAAATCTTTTGTCAGTTCCTCAGCAGTCACACGGGGACTTTTCTCCACTCTGCTCTTCAGGTAGCGCTCAGCAGTCGAAGTCAGCATCTTCTTTCTGCCACGACCAGGTAGCGTTTCAACAGTGCCCTTTGCCTTGAATTTGCGAATGATGCTTCCTATGGTGTCTCTTGGTATGTTTAACATCTTTGCAATCTTCTTATAGCCATTGCCCTTCCTGTGAAGAGTAATCACCTCTTCTCTTGTCTTCCCGGACCATTCTCTTGACTTCACCATGTTTGTAACCACACCAGTAAATGTCTAGAAGGAGCTGAGTATCACAGTCATTTTAAAGCTGCCTGATTGGTGCTTATTAGGCTTTATTGCTGCTCCCTGACATCCACAGGTGTTTTCAATACCTGATTGAAAACACTTCAATGAACCTCTGTTCTTCAGAGTGGTAGTCTTTAAGGGGTTGAATAATTGTGTAAATGAAGAATTCACAAAATAAACATTTACTACTGTATTACAAAACCAATTGATGTCATTTTAGTTGCATATGGTTCTTTAAGAAGTCCTTGTAGGATTTCATTCTGAATACAATTACAAATGTACACTAAATTCCCTAAAACCCTTTACAGCATTGGGGGGTTGAATAATTTTGAACACAACTGTACATAGATTTTAAAAAAAAAATGCTGCTATCTCTCTGTATTGTGGGTTTGTGATGCTTTTCTATGTGGATATAAAAGCATTTTTTTTTCTGATGCTGGGAGTGTGGTCAATCTTCCTTCCACATTGGCTGTTGTGAGTGGACACAAGTCCAAATTTCCATTTGGCCACCCATAGAGACATCACAAGTCCTCCCCTGTCGGCTGTGCATTGTGTGAAGATGCAAACTGAACAGACCTGGAAATCAGAACACATCTGTCCCATTTAGCTCCAATTCTGCAGAGAATCCACTCACTGATCCCTTGCTGAGTGGAGCAGCACTGTGTGAAAGGGCCCTCATGCTGGAAAGGTAGTGGTTGGCAAAGTACATATGCTGCATCCGCAAAGCAACTACTGTAACCACCCACCATGTTTCCTGCTGAGGAGGTGATACAGTGCCTGTTCACCACCAGCCAAATTCTGTCAGAAGAGCAATCCGCATGCAGATCACTCTTCAGAGAGCAATGCTAGTGTGAATTGGGTCATACAGATTTAAATAATTTTTTGGAGTGCATGCCTCAGCTGATTTAAAGGAAAAATAGATGTGCTGGCTTAAGGAAAATTGAATCCTTAAAGTCAGCTGCAGCACTCTCATTTGTTAGAAGGAATGTGATTAGCCTGGACAAAGATAAATATCACTTAAAATATCACTTTTTTTGAGGCGGGGTTGGGGGGGGGGCCCCATCAGGTAGGCTGTACGGGGCCCCATGATTTCTAACAGCGGCCCTGGGTGGAACCGTTACTTTTGGTTGGACTACAATCCCGCACTCCCAACCCTGCACTACTTCTGGATAGGCTCTCCGATAGCCTAGCAGCCAGATGTCCCTGAGATGGGCCTTAGGTTTCTGGCCTAGCAGCCATTACCAACCTTCCCTTTTTAAAAATGCTAGTCTTTTTCTGCCATGCTAATTCATTGGCCTCACTATTCTGTAATAAATATGCAGATTAAGAACTCATAACCATAGTTTAACCATACAATGCTAATGTAGATCAGTGCTTTCTCATTATGCATATACTGAACAGTAGCAAACAAGCTTTAATGGCACAATCCCTAAGAGACTGCACAAAACACATAGCAGGAATTATAATTGTGGAGAAGTAACGTTCCACTGCTGCATATAGCAATATCTCACATCACAAGTTTGAAAACCAGTAAGGAAAAGTCAATAAGAGTGTAGTGACCAGGAGA